>NW_003314369.1:213121-295118 GCF_000143415.4 Selaginella moellendorffii | reverse complement strand
GGACTGGATCACATATCTCAATTTAAATTTCACCCAATTTAATAGTCATATTGACTTTGGCCTTCTTTGGGTAGGGACATTCTCTTAAGAAGTGTCCCGCTTCATCGCAATTGAAATATATGTTGTTTCCCATATTGCTAGTAAACTTCATTTTTTTATTAGTGTATTTGTCCCTTTTCTCCTGACTCCCCCACATACTTGCTCTTTAGCCACTAAATCTGCCTTTCCAAAACACTAAAGACTCATTTTTAGAGAAACTGTTCTTGAATTTCCTTTTGCCATATGTCCCTTTTAGTTTGGTGAAACGTGTATGTACATTCCCCAATGTCCTGTAGGGACTAATACAAAAACCGGGCATGCTGCCCGAATCTCATGCTACCTAGTGGGATCTCCCTCATCTAAAGTGAGACTAGGCTTGCAATAAAAGTGGCTGCGATTGTCTCCATCGTATCGTGTCTAGATCCACATCCCCCCTTTGTGCTGACCACAAGATTGACTCCGGGGGGCACCATCTCCAACGAACATCCTTGTGGTCTCCTCTACCAAAACATAGTAGCCATGCTTTCTGCCACTCCTTGAGCCTCTCGAGCTTCCCCCTGTCTCGGAGGATAGCATGGTGAAGCTGTATTGCCACCAGTGTAAGTCTCCACCACTCTACTAGTACCTGTGATACTCTGTGTGTCCCATTGAAGTGCGCTCGGTTACGTGCTTCCCAAAGGGCTTGGACTCCTGTCGCATGCCATATCTCCCATCGAGCTTGGCCAAGTGCCTCCCACACGGGGACTCCTACCTCCACCCCGGTTGTGTCCCACCGGACTTGAATCCCCTAGCCATGTCGTCCTCTGCACCTGATGTGTCGCAAGGCTGGGCCCTAGGCAAGACCCCTCGCTTCCTCGAACCAGTGGAGCACGTCCCCACTGCAGGCCTCGAAATCCTATGTCACGCCTAGCTCCTTCCCTGCCTTAATAATCTGGCGCCACACCTCCTTTGCAGTGTCACACTCCCACAGCACATGCTTGACTGTCTCGATTTCGCCACACTCCCTGCACCTGCGACTCGCATTGTCCTGGAATCGCTGTACAACTAGAAGCCTGTTGTTCACTATCAACCATGAGGTAACTTTCACTTTTTCCTGCATAGGCAACTTCCAAAAGTGAATCGTGTTGTCCACCACTTGCTCCGCATCGACCCCCTGTGCTATCCACTTCTGCCACAGCTTTGGAATCTTTTCTCTTGCCTCCTCTCGCGATGTCAATAGGCCATTCCGCGCTTCCTTGACTACATAGGAGAAAAAGCTTCCCGTCCCTCATCGCCATGCGGCCGGGTCCCAGTCCAAATCTTCTAGTAGCTGCTGTCGCCACCATATCAGTGATCCATCGCCCTCCAGTAGGTCTTCTGAGTCCACCATGTCCAGCCTCTTGGGTGATTGCCTAAGCACACAAATCCTCCCATGTACCTCATCGTCCGTGACATCTGGCATCTCTTGTTTCTCACCCATCAGGAGAAGCGTGTCTCCTCTCGTGATGCAAAACAGCAGTCCTATGTTGTGCTCTGGTGCGGTGATGAACCACACCTCAACGTCCCCTTCTTCCCATACTGGTGTAGGCGCGGTGAATGCTCGAGTCCACGTCCCCAGCGGACGTCGCACAACATCGTGTTCCTCCCACTCTGTTTGCTGCTGGATCGCCACAAAGTCCCCTGCTTGAAGGCATCTTCTTGGCCACTTCATCCCTGCTTTCGTGTTGTTCACCACTTGGAGGAGTCACAGAACATCCAGCAGGATGTTACGTCGCTTCCAAGGTCCAAACACTTGAGTCCTTCTCCTTGTTCGCCACCAATCTCTATCAATCACTCCCACTAGTTGCTTCATTGTCCGGAATCTGTTTGCATGCATTTTCCTCCAGATCATGTGGTTTGTCTCTCGTCCCAATGTCACACCTCCCATTTTGAACAGTGTGTTGAAGAACAGAGGTTGGTTAAGCCACTCCTCAGCCTTGGTCGGTGGTGTTTGCTCCAGTGGAAAGGCTCTCCACAGTCGATGAAGGCTCTAGACGAAGTTGCCCCCTCTCACTACCTGCGTCGGTCCTTCTACGAAGAGCCACCGTGGGTCCTCCTCCCATGGCTCGCTTGCGTGGCCGGATTCCACCAAATTCTCCCGCACATGCCCAGGTTGAAGTCGGGAGCCTTCACTATCTTGTGCTCTTGGATGCACAGTATGTCGATCCTCCCCTCTAAGCCAATCTCCCCGATGTGGGACTTGAGCTGCACTATCTTGTTGAGTCTGCTGTCGTCGGAGCTAAGTCCCCGACAGTTCCACGTGAGCACTGTGAGCATAGTCATGGGGCAACATATTTCTAGGAGAAAACCATGCTGCTAGGCCTAGCCCTCCATTCCGAGGAGATGGTCCATACTGCAGTGAGCCTCCCCTTGCACTTGGTCCAGGAGAAGCCCCGCACTGCGTATTCTGAAAATCCTGTCCACTCCGTGATGGCGTGTTCCATTTGGGTCTGGTAATCACCAAGCGTGATGACCTTTGGGAAAGCCGTGTGCCCTCGGTACATCAGCCAGTCTCCCGCCTCTGTGGTTGTCAGTTCTCTCCTGGGTGGGATCCATCTGACTGCCATGTTCACCGTTCGAGGAAGAACCTGCTGAAAACCTTCACCATCTTTTTCAGCAATCGGGCTCTTGAACATTCTGGGCCGTGAATCAGGTCCAAAGAAAGGTGGTGTGCTTGGCAACCAGATGTGTGGAGCCTACTCTAGAGGATGCTGATTTAGTTGCTTCTCCACAGCCTCTAGGAGTTCAAAGGGATGTCCTAGAGCAAGCTTGGGACGTTTAGTCTTGCACGCGTTCTTGCTATGCCCGGACTGTAGGCAAAAACCATAGCGTGGTGCTGCGTTTTCCACCTGTATATGAACGTACTGTCCCAGGACTGCTATCTCCGTAGGGAGCTCTGCTGGGGACGAGACAAAGACCTTAAGTCTGATAGGGCCCAAGATGCCCTCTACATCCACAGTGTCTAGGCCCGAGGCAATTTGCCCGATGCTTCCCTCGACAAGCTCCCTTATCACCTCTTTGATCCTCATCTCCATTGGGATGTCCCACAACGCCATGTTAAGTGGGACACTTCCCCCCTTCAGGCGTGCATGGTCATCTACCGTGAACCTTGGAATCCACAGGTGAAAGGACACCGCCCAGCTACCATCGATGAGTCCATGTAGCACCTCTGCCCGAGCTTGCGCCTCCTCCGTCTCAAACACCATTGTGTAGCATCCACGTCCGTGTGGGAGTAGGTTCTTGATTGTAATCCCCTGCTCCAACGTAGCATTCAACCAGTCCATGGCCATGCGGCCAGTGGGAAACTTCCCCTTGAATACTGCAATCATTGCCCTATGGTGTAGTTCTTCCTCTCTGGCCGCCACCTAGCTGAGTGTCTCACCCAGCTTGAGTGCCTTTGCTGTCACCTTGGCATCTAGCGCTGTTCCAACTTGTTTCCCTGAATCTCCAGTGCGAGGCTCTGTCTTAGAGGCTTCTGTGTGCAGGATTTCCTTTACCACCTTTCCTTGTGTGGAGTAGCTTCTTGTTCCTGCTCACTTCCCAAGTCACCTTGCTCTCCTGGGTCCTCCGGGCTTTGGCGTGGTGCAGTCTGACACTTGTCTTCCACCTTTTCCCAGCCACGTCCTGTCGAGGCTCCCTATGCTTTTCCTTTTGCTGCGCTATTCTTCTGCTGTCCTTGGTCCTCTTCAGAGTGCATTTCCTCCTCGTGGAGGAACTCCTCCACCTCCTTTGCCCATGCGAGGGCCTCCTTTGAGCTACTTTGGGACTTTAATTTCCTGCGCGCCTCCTTGCATTCTTTCTTTTTCTCCATCTTGTTCTTTTTGGCCTCTCTTTCCCTCTCCTGTCCCATTCGCTTCATCTCCTCCTCCTGCTCTTCCAACAGTAGCGCCAGTGGCTTCTCTCTTTTGCCCAGAATTAATTCCTCCTTTTGTGTCTCTACCTGTTCGCTGGCTTCTAGGATCTCCTTGTCTTGGTCCCTTTGTTGATCCAATTCCTGCTCCTCTTGTTTCTTCCACGTGCTTGTCACTTCCTCTTGCACCTTAGTTTGGTGGGACTCCTGGCTGTTTGTGTGCTCTTGGTGTCACTAGTGCCTCTGTCGCAAGATCGAGGGCCTCCTTGAGAGGAGGGCCAAGAGTTCGGTCTTCTCCCTTGGGGTGCGTCTCCTAGTGCCATACTTCTGCAGTGAGTATGTCTTGGTGGAGTTGAACTTCGTCCTGAGTGGCATCTTGCAAAGCCTTCACAAAGGTTTGGGGGTCCCATTGTTCTGTCTAGTGTGGCATACATTGTTGCAGCACCAATAGCTAGGGCTCCCAGTCAAGGTGATGACTGAGAGACGTCCTACTCTTGAGTTGAGATCCCACCGACTTCACTGGAGAGCCCAGCAGAGATGTTCTCACCTTGTTGGTCAGATCCAGAGGCACCTGTGAACGAACTTCTAGCTGAGTGGCCCCCTCTTGGACTGGCCCTGACTTTCACTTGTGGCCCTAGTGAGACAGCGGCTCACCTCTTCCCCCTAGACCTGTTCCTCTACCTCTGTCTTGTGCACCTCCGGCGATTCCCTATGCCCTCCCATCTGGTTGTTTGGTGTCTCCAAGCCCTTCTCTTCTTCTGGATCCACCCTTGACTCTTGTGCATGACGACCTATTAGTATCTCCACAACCGTGGCTGCCCTCATCGCTGCTGCTGCTGCCCTAGTGGTGATGCCGCTCCTGTTCTTACTTGGATTCCATCTTCCCCATGTTGAGAGCCACTCTAAGTCCTGTGCGCTCAGTGATGGGGGTGAGGAAGTTCAAGTCCAGAACTCTGCTTGTGGCCACCTCTTCACGTGGTCCGTCTCCACTGGCTAGATCACCCAAGCCTAGGAATCCACTTACTTCCTGTACTTCTCTGTTCAACACACAGCTTTGCTGTACTAGGGAACTATGCTGCATGGGTGGTGAGGCTGGTTGAGACGTCCCTGGCCCAGGTCCTTGTGCCCTTGAAGGCTTCTGCTCTCCTACTTTGTCCCTACTCTTGCGCAGCTCCTCCTCTAGTGACTTGTGCATCACCACTCCTGTGTTTCCAGGTAGGATCACCTCGTCCAATGTCTCCTCTTCTTCCTATTGGTTCCCAAGACGTCCTGAACCGGGCTCAAGGACTGTACTTGGTGCTGGTGGCTCCTCCTTGGTGGCCAAGCTACTTCTGTGTGCACCACCATCCTGTTCTAGTGAGACTAGTTTTTCCAGCATATCCTTTGGTGTGTCTGCCAATTCTTTGAGAAGTTGACAAGTGTGCTGAGCCCTAATCATCATCTCCCTGGTACCCTGCACGACCTCTTCATGCAGATCCACGGCAACACACTCTACAAGGTAATCACTTTCTATGTGGTGTGATTTTTGCCTCGAGCCTGTTTGATCACTGACAGTGTGCTCACTGCTTCCTGCCGTGCCACTTGAACCTAGCTTCTCACTGTCCCCGGAGAGCCCAGCGATGTCCTCTTTCCAGTGATTGGGGTTTTGTTGTTGGCAACTCTTCCCTTCAGCATCCCTCCCTAGGGCAGTCAGATGCTGAGGCCACAGCCTCTAGCGCCTCTTCCAGGTGCAAATGGCTGGGGCTTGGTTCATCCTCCACTGCTGCTGGGTGCTGGACGACGTTCCATCCTAGACAAAGCAGGGTAAAACAAAAAACAAAGAGATTCTGGAGTGATTCTTCCCTGAATCTCACGACGGATGCCCCCACCGTCGGTAGCAATTGTGGGGAGATTGGGCGCTCTCCCCTTTGAGCTCTCCCTCCTCTGGCCGCACCTCTGATCACGGCAGCCATGGTGCTGGATGCTATGCTCCTCCATGCCCTAACACGCCAATCATTTTTTTTACGTCCCCTTTGGTTTAGCTCCTTTGTTGAATTGACCTTATTGTGTTCCCTTTTCACAGATTATAATTGAAATGCATCTTACTAAATGCATCTAATGTTTTCTTATAGTTGGTCAAGTTCCAATGCATCACCTTACTTTGAACCCAAGTTTGTAAATCTGATATGAAAGCATGGAATGCATCCATGTTACTCATGTCCATGACAAGGATCCTTTTGGCCATAAACCCATTCACATACTCTTAAATGGTTCTTGTCTGCTTTAGTTTACTCAACTCATCTCTTAGGTGTAGAGTAGCATTTAAAGGAATATAGATTACACAAATCCTCACATTCATCATTTCCCAAGTGGCCACTGGTCCTTCGTTAGCAGTTGTTATTTTCCACTGAGACTTAACATTATTTACTAAGCATGGTTTTGCACATGAGACATTTTCTAAGCTTGGTAACCACAACGCTCAAAACTAATTCTCTATATTGTAAAACTAATCTTCCACCATTTTATAGTTATTCACTCTCTTAAAGATTGATGGGGCTTTTGGTTTGTATTTAGGAACTGCTTAAGGGACTAATTTTACTTTGATTTGTTCAACATTATTCAATTCCTCTTTAGTCCTCGCCAAAGGGTCCATACCTTCTGCACTACCAACATTTATGTAGCGCACGTGGTTTTTACCCTTTATCCTATGGTGGTTTACCATAGGATAACACCACGAAGCAGAACCTAAACCCTTTTTATGCCATGTGACACATGCCACATGTCACATACCACGTGTCCATATGATAGTGGTGCGGAACCCGAGGTTCAGAGCCTTGGGCCACTAAACAAAGGAACAGTGCCAAATTCCCAAGCATGAAGCCAAGGAGTGATGGTCCACGGAGCAACTCCCGAGCATACAGCCCAAGGAACGAAGGGACAGGAGCTCGGAGCAGCTTGGAACAGTCCTGGAGCAACTAGCATCCCAATGCCAGGACTAGTATGCAAAACAGAGCCAAACAGAGTCTGGTGCTATTTCAGCATACCAGTGGCCTAACGCAAGGACATAAGTACTCCACCAGCTAACATGGAATAGAACTTGGGTTTAGACCCACCTCCCTTAGTATCAGGAGTTAATCTCTGGGACAAGCTCAAAACTTACTAATTATAGAATGGCGCTAGATTGTGAATTTGGACACGGGACGAACACTATTGTGTTCAGGCCGATTTCTACATTCCGTAGATATGCCAAATGAGCGAATCTAGACACTTTCCATAAATAGCATTTGGGACTGAAATGAGACTAACACAAAAGGTATGATAGCGAGGGTGTTTAGCAGACACAGTAAGATATCATATAGCGATATTGAGGGACTAGTCTCAATACGCAAGGGTTCTTGTCACTAGCAAGTGCAAGACAAAACGAGATGGGAACTCCTTACTGAGCTAAGTATGCTTAGATAATAACACGTAGGAATTCCGTCCTTATGCTCGTCCGGTCTAAGTACACTCAAATTGCCCAGTTAACTCCACTAGCACAAGAGGGACTGATAAAGGGTATAGCAATACCGACCTCTTGCCATCATGGCAGTAAGGAAAGAGTGTCTATAAGAACTGGTCGACAAATATCTTTCGATACCCGAAGTCACATTCGCGACAATTTATAATCTTTTACCTTTTTTTTCTGCTTTTTGTCACATTTTAGCTTGCGTACAAGGGTCTCTAGTAGAGCATTAGTTTGTGCTAACTAAACCTCCCCACCAAACTCCTGTGTGGAAGTTTCCTTACTAGAATCCTCCTCATGCAAAGATTCCTCATCTATAGCTTTTTATTCAACCGAACACTCTAGCTCCGAAGGAATTTTCGTCTTTGCCTTAGTTCTTTTATGCCTTGCCTTAGCCATCTCCCAAAAATCCGCCTCTATCCTTCGCTAAAACTAAGGAACAAGCTCCAATACTAAATTATAAACCACAAATTTTTCTTTTCCAATTTACTATCTTACCTTGTCTATCTAACCACCACTACTTTGGCCTTAGTTAAGTTCTTTTGTCAAGGTTCTTGCTTATTGTACCAACTCTTACTTGGTCCTACTTGGTTTTAACTACTCACTACACGAATAACAGAGCATTAACCATCCATCCACGGATTCCCAAATTCTCTCCCAATCTCCCTCACCAAGTTAAATTGGATTTAAGGTTTAGTTACGCTCCCCGCAATCACAAGCAGCCAAGCACACCAAGCCTCTACGTTTTTAATATTGTAACGTATGTAATCATGGGATAAGATTTGGATATATTATCACTGTGGATCATTGGAACTTTGGGGGATAAATGGGAATAAAATAACCACTAAGAGCTCTCTCATCAAACAATTGTCCCTTTTCTAATTGGCTTAAGAGGAGAAAGATAGGGTGCACTACATGTGGTATCGAAGCAAATGACATGTGTTCAATTCCCATTAATTAGTGGCTACTTAAAAATATAATATACCTTTGAACAAGGTATATTCCTACCCCTAAATTTAAAATCGTATGTATTGGGCATCCATGTGTACATCCTTCCTCTTGGTGGAGCATCCACGGACGAAGGTATCCACTATGAAACTACAGTACGAATGAATGACTAATTGCTTCACATGAAATAATTAATCTACACAATGGAAGGATTGGTAAATTTAGTGTGGAAATGAAGGTGTTGGTTCCTCTAGGCTCAGTAGGGGTTGTTAGTCAATAATCAATGAGGACATTGACATCTCTGAAGGGGGGTGAGTGTAGCCCATGTGATCATGAGATGAGATTTGGATATACTACCACTGTGGATCCTTAGAATCTTGGGGGATAAATGGGGATAAAATAGTTACTAAGAGCTCTTTCATCAAGCAATTGTCCCTTTTCCAATTGGCTTAAGGGGAGAGAAATAGAGTGCGCTACAAACATCTTTTGGTATAATAAAACTTAATCATTAAACCCTTTAAATCCCAAGCCTTTGGTGCATCACTTGCTTCAAGACCTTAGAGGGAAACACCATGGCATAATGACCTGGTATAGGTACCCTTACTCCCCCACTTCCATCCAAAAGGGAAGGCCTAAGCCCCTAGGAAGGAGTGAGGACTAATGAGTCATAAGATACTTAAGTGAGGCACCATTCCATATGAGCCAAAAGCCCTACAATCAATTTCTCTTTCGGGAGTGGGAGTTGCTTTTAAACACTTCTTTGGGTGGCCTCTTTAACACCACCCAACTCCATGCTCACTCCCACCTGAGGCCCTTAACCCCCAATCTCAACCTCAAGTCAATTTAGAAGTACCACTAAAGAGTTCTTTCAAGACTAGTTCTTGAACCTCACTATCCCTACTATACTTTTGGAACCCCCTATAGGCGCCCCCCCCCCCCCCCCCCCCCCCGAGAAACATATGCTTTAGGCTTTCACCCCACAACCTATATTAGTATTCATACTTAGTCTTAGACTTGATTTTAAACTCAATCTCAAACTCGGCCTCAGACTCGATCTTAGACTCAGCCTCAAACTCAATCTCGAACCTGACCATGGACTCGATCTCGAACTTGATACTTGATTTTGGACCTGACCTCAAACTCGGTTTTGAAGCCAACCTCAGACTCGGTCTTGAACCCGACCTCAAACTCAGTCTCAAACCCAACCTCATACTCAGTCTCGAACCCGACCTCAGACTCGTTCTCGGACTCGATCTCAGTTTTGGTCTCGGATCTAATCTTATATCTTGGACTTGGTCTCGAACTTGATCTTGGACTCAGCTTTGAATTTGGTCTCGGAGTTGATCTCATTCAATTAATACTTTATCATTCTGATTGTGGTTTTAAGGATCCTTTAACTTACAACACCTTAGAGAGTTAGATCCTTACAATTGGGTTAATGTCTAGGAAGTCCAAATAATATTGGGTAGATGATCTCTTTGGAAGTCTAAACTCATGAGGTTATATTATATCAATTGGAGTCAAGCTTCACTCTTTCTTTGCTAGGCTAGTTTGATCCCTTTGGAAGTCTAAACTTATTAAGTTACACTTTACCAAGTGGAACTAAGCTTCATTCTTTCCCTACTTGGCCTTAATAAGAACATCACTCACAAAAAGCTTCTTAGATTAATAGCAATGTCACTCACAAAAGGCTTCTTAGATCCAAAACCTTCAACATGAGAGCAAATCTAAATCTTGCTTCAATTATTGAAACATCATTTAACATTTACGGGAGCAAATCACAATATTGCTTCAATCATTGAAACATCATTTATATTTCAACCATGAATAATAGCATGTATCGATATATTCTAGAGAAGATCAATCAAGGGTGTAACTAACCATACAAAGGAAATTACAAAGATCATCCATTGTCAAAGGTATAGGCTAGTCAATGACAATCTCTCACACTATGCACTAAAATTAAATGTTTGAAATATCTAATTTCCTCTAAGAAAACTCACACTTAGATCATTTCAAGTTGAGTTTGTTGTGCCTAAAGAGTTGCAAAATGCTTTGCATGTGCATGTTATATTCCTCCATGGTAGGGTTGAATACTAGGATATTATTAAAATAATTAATTACAAACTTCCCTAAGCAAAAATTATATAACTTGATTTGAAAAGTTATAGGGGCATTTGTCAAACTAAACTACATCACAAAAAACTCATAATCACTTGTTTTTGTTTGGAATGCCATCTTTGAAACATCCTTGAATTTAACACAAATCATGGTCTATGCTGCAAAGAGAGCATTTTGGACAAGAAGATTCCCATCGCTCAGGCAAAGAGTATATATGCTGTAATGATTTACTCAATCATCTCTATGATATTTATGATGCTTATGGTGCTTGTGGTGCTCATCTATCACAATAAAGAGGAGTTGCCAAATTTTCTGGGCTGCTGGATCCAGCTAATCGCAGCCGTCCGATGGGGGGTAATTGTAAAGGGGTTATTTCTTTAACCACGTGTTTGAGAATAATTGCATTGATGTTTGCTCCTGGCCAATGGGAGGCAGCCAAGCCACATGGGGCAGGAGAGGAAGGCGCAGCGATGCGTGTCACATTCAATGTGTTAACCGTCGTGGTCTGTCGAACTAATTGGTTTTGTTATGTTTTTCTAGGGTTTATGAGATGGCAAGAGAGCCCCTGCTGCTGCTGCCGATTTGCGATCCAAATTGGAGATGCTGTGTCAACACTGGTGTCTTTGCTCCTGAGAACCCCATTGCAAGTTTTCACTTTCTTATGCTCTCAACTTAACATTTTTCTTTTCTTTTTTGGTTTTCTTTCTGCAGGAGAAATATTGGCAACGAGACCATGATGCTCAAATCTCAAAGCTATTCCCTGTGGGTTTGATGCCTCTACGGATCAAAAGACCAAGAAGTGGTATGTCTAGCTTTGATTTGACAATCTTAAACACTCATTCAGCTTTTGTTTGTTCTGTTCTTCTTACCCAAGAGAGCTAGGTATGGTATGTTGTTATTTTTCATTCTTCTTTCATAACTTTGGTATTCTCATACAAGATATGTCTCTGCTTTTGGCTCTTCATCGCGTTAATGTGAGGAGTTCCATCAAATCAAGGTATTTGTGATGTGTAGAATTTATATGATCTTCATTCTTACTCCACTGTCAGAAAATGGGACAAGGTGATTTCAGGACGAGCCTTGCATGGACATTCGCGGAGAAGAAGCTGACTGAGGCGATGTTTCAAGTAAGCAGCTCAATTGTGTTATTTTCTTAGTTTGTAATGCACAGCAGCTCTTAAACGCTTTGAAGCACATACACTCGGCACAGCCTCGCTCACCTGGACATGAAGCCTGACAACATCTACATCTGCAATCACATCTACAAGATTCGCTTCGAGCCTGTGCTGCCGAGGTAAGGGCTGCAGAGGCTGTGACAACCACAAAGTTACTACTGCTCGACGAGCAAGACAGGAAGCTAAACAGCACTGCTTCCATGACCAACCTCAATGGAGTTCACGTTAGCTTGGACTCCCCCAAGGTTCCTGGAACTCCACGAATCATGGAGCATAACAACAGTGGCAGTAGCAGTAGCAGCAGCCATGGGAATGGGATGAACGAAGCCGTGCTAACACTGGAAGGTTGGATTTTTTTTGTTTGGATCTTCTCTGGTGCTAAGTTTTCGAAATGATCAAGCAGATATGCAGCAGTTCCAGAGAACAATGAGAGTGAAGCTCTTCATCCACTTCCTGACGATGATGCTACGCACAAATACGACGAAGATCTTGTGACATAAGTCACAGTCATATAATAGAACTTGATTACTCACTTTGGAAACTTCTAGCGGCGCCGATGGGAATGGACACAACCTTCCCGAGAGTCCATTCGCCAGCCCGCATCACAGCGAGAACTCTTCCAACTCGCACATACCGGAAGAACACCACGATCAACCTCCATCTCTGTCAATTGAAGATAAGATGATGGGGCTGGATCTCAATGAAGTTTTCAACCTCACACCGCTGCACAACGACATCATTTGCTGCATTTGTCTCAGTAAGTCCCACTCTTGCAAATTATTGTAACAATCCAAGCTTACTTCGTTTCTTCCTGTTCTTCGTCCAGAGCACTGCGTAGAGCCATCCAAACTGGACTGCAGCCATACCTTTTGCGTGCAGTGTATCCTGAAGGTAAAAATCTCTCTTTTCTCTCTTGACTTTAAACTTTGGTCATCGTTCTCTTCATTTTCTCCAAGTTATCAAAGGATCAAAGGATGAATGTCCAATCTGCCAACAACACATTTGTTGAAAATAACTCGACATCACAACCTCATATAATTTGTATCTAATATTATTATTAATGAATATTTATTCTTACTTATGCCTAAAAATATAATTTTTGTTCTAAATATTTATATTATCAAGTTTACAAGAATTGAATTTTGTATTCACCTAACATTTTCTGGGCATAATTTCCCTAAATTCTTCTTTTAAAGTGGAATACAATATATTTTTATACTATTCCAATTTTAGTTTTTAATATAATAAAATTATAACACTCAAAAAACAGTATGTTGCTAACTGGACAGCATATGAAACAAATAAAATTAAGAAAATATAAGAAGTAACCAAATAAAACAAGAAACAAAATATAATTAAAATATAAGAAGTAACCAGAGGAAAAACCTAAAACAAGGCTTATAAATTATAGCACTCATTAATATACCCATTAACAATTTAAACCTTTAGTTGACTGGGCGTGACGTGGAGCGCCACAGAGTGGACGTGGAGCGCCACAGAGTGGGCGTGGCAACTCAAACTGTCGCAAGGAAAGACAAACCTTTTGCTGGGTGTCCCAGGGGAGCCACGCCGTCACCTAGATGTATCGCGCACCCGACAAGCTATCGCCAATGCAGAATGGGTGGTAGCCTCCACGCTTGTATTCGTCAGCGCTTCTTCTGTCACCCAACAAGCCTCCTCCTCCTTCTTCCTCTCCCTCTATGTAACTGATTATTGTTGAGAGTAGATGCTCAGGTAGATGCTTAGCTAGGCAGTTAGGATGATGTGGCATTAGGCAGTTGCCACAGCCCGTGTATATATAGCTCCATATATACAATATGAGCAGTCGTTGCCAGCAGTCACTAGTCACTGCCTTTTGTATCATGGTATCAGAGCACAGATCTTGAGGACCTGTGAAGGATGAAGAAGAAGAAGAAGCTTCCAGATGCCAACAGCGGCAGAAGCAGAGTAGCCTAGAGCGCAGCAACAAAGCAACGGCAGAGCCGTACCAGCGGCAGATAGTACCGACTCAGAAGCCATGGAGCGGCAGAAGATGCTGATATGCTCCAAGAGAGGAGCAGCAGAGCAGCCAAGAAGCCCAGGAGCAGCAGAGCAGTGACTCAGCAGGCCGAGAAGCAGAACGGCCAAGATGCTTGAAGAGACGAGCAGCAGCAGCCAAGTGAGCGGCAGCAGATAGCAGCGGCAGAGTTGGCTGAGAAGCCCAGCAGTGGCAAAAGAGCTCCAAGAGAGGAGCCAAAGGAGCGATGGCAAAAGAGCTCCAAGAGAGGAGCAGCAACAGCCAAAGGAGCGATGGCAAAGCAGCCAAGAGTGGCAGAGGCAGCAAGCCCTAGAGCAACAAGATGTAGTTGCTTTGAGTGGGAGTCAGTGTCAGTTGTATGCATGCTGAGCATCTTATGTTCAGGCTTTGTCTCAGTTTGTAGACACGCCTGAGTGGGAGTGTTGAGAGTAGATGCTCAGGTAGATGCTTAGCTAGGCAGTTAGGATGATGTGGCATTAGGCAGTTGCCACAGCCCGTGTATATATAGCTTCATATATACAATATGAGCAGTCGTTGCCAGCAGTCGTGGGTGGTAGCCTCCACGCTTGTATTCGTCAGCGCTTCTTCTGTCACCCAACAAGCCTCCTCCTCCTTCTTCCTCTCCCTCTATGTAACTGATTATCTCCTCGATGATTCCTTTACTGTCGTTCGTGTCGAAGTAGAAAATGCAATCTCCTTTCTCCTTTGCAAGGCAAAGCCTTGACTACTTTCCTGTAAAACACAGCGATTTTTAGCGCTTTGCAAACAAGGAAGAGCGGAGTGACTTGCCTGGGAGTCACTGGTGGAATCCGCGTCAGCCAGTCCCCTGAGAAGGCTTTCCGGGATCAACGAGTCGGCCACACCCTGGCACCACCATCGTGGAGATTAGTTTTTGCTTCCGCAAAACACGAAAACCACCACCACCTGCTTGCGGCACATTTGCGTTCGCAACGCGAGCAGTTCGGGGAAGATTTTCGGGGCCGGCTTGCGTCCAGTCGCCTGAACAAATTCTTCTAGGACTGGCCAACAGAGCTAGTTATGCCCGACATGAACTTCCCTTACCTCGCATTGCAAAGAAGAGCTTACTTATCCTCTTTCGAAGGCAGTTTTAATACGTCCTACATGCTTACATTGTATCCCAATTGTGAACTAGGAAACAAGGTTTTACCTTAAAGCTCGGGAACTTCTTTGTAAGCTCACAACTCTCGGGCGCCGCAGCCTGCAAGCCAAGAAAAAGTTAAAAGACAAAGCGGATTGTGTGACAAAAAAAAAGTGGACCTTGTAAGTGTAAGTATGGGTCTGCAAATCGACAAAGATTTCCCTCCGTGAACCCAACAGTGTAGAAGGGAGAAATAGAAACACACAAAGTAAAGCATCAAAGAAAGTAGAACAAAAAGAGAGGAATCAAACAGAAAAGTAAACACACACACACACACCTTGTCTTTGACAGCGTCGAAGTTGAGGATGACAACGTCGTAGTTCTCCACATCCACCACTGAAGTACCTACGGACTTGTTCTCCGCGTTGTGATCATGGCAAACACGGCCGTGCTGTCGTCCCTCACAATGAGGATTCCAATTCCCGCAAGGACCAGATTCCTGCATGCCTGATCTCCAGCACACAGTCTCACAAAGAAAAGAGAGATTTCGGTACCTCTGCGGTGTCACCAGTCAATCCAGCCACAAGCGCTCGAGATTTTCTCAGCCTGGAGCACGGAAATGCCGCCGGGCACCCCACACACGAATCTGGCGATCGTTAGCTTAGAAAATCCCTAAAACCTTATTCAAACAGTGGCGCCAAGTTTTATTTAAACTCGTCTGGTTCCTGGCCGTTGATGCTTCGAGTCTCGTTTCCTGGCCGTTGATGCTTTGTCACTATAACTCATACGTATATGAGAACAACACTATGGTACACTGGAGTCTAGCGAAACACCCGAGAGGTTCTAGCATGCCAAGAACCTCTCACTTGTGTCGCTGGAGTTAAATTCCATCCCGTCGCGAGGATCGATCGAAACTCACACCAGGAGGAGTTAAATCTGGGATCTGGGAGGAAACTCTCGGAGTAGCAGCAGCAGCAGCAGGGAGAAAGCTTTGCCACGGTTAGAAGTCGTCGCACAAAACTGAGAAAAAAAATCTTCATTCTTTTGCACCTGGAGTAGCGGCGGCAGCAGCACTGGTATCATTTCCCTTCCCTGTTCTTGCTTTCTTTTCTTGTTCTTCTCTCGCTGTTCTTCGCAGCATTCTCAGCAAACTTCCGTGCAAGGATGGTCGAACATCCTTTCGGCCAAGCACGCTGGCTCCGTTGCAGCAGCGATCTTCTTGCGTAAGTTAAACTTCTTGGCGATGACTGGCCGGACATCGTCCACAGTCGCGAGAGTCTCCAGGAATGGCAGCAGCATGAGCAAGGCACAGTCGGAGCGGTCGTCGAACCAGCTCTCGATGGGAATTCCATTGTCGACTTGGAAGCCAAACGCCTGCGGAAAACGGGAAATAATGAGAGGCAGCCACCGAGAAAGGAATTAACAAAGGCGGCCTACGCTAAAACCAGGAAAAGCCAATACCTGTGGCGAGTTGTCCACAATGGCGACCTTGGAGAGATCACGGCCGAGGATGCTCAAGTCTTTGAGGTAATTGCCGTCCACATAGACGCACGAGTCTCTGAAGATCCGGTGCCGGATGAGCTTGCGCTTGGGGTCAAGGATGTTGAGCAGCTGCTCCGCGTACACGCTCTGGCTCGCCGTGAAGATGATGATCTCGAAGAGCTGCGCTACTTTTTCCAGGAACACTTGAAGGTGAGGCCTCCGGCGTACATAGACGGTGTGTTCTTGATAATTGAAGTACACCGGGAAGCTGAAGTCGGCGTCGGCACAGTGCTCCAGCGTCGAATGGACAAGCGTTTCTGCCAGATCGAGGTACAGAGTTAGTGAAAAGATTAAAATCAGAACTGCCAGAAGCTTACCATCGAGATCTAGAACGAGAGTCACTGGCGGACACCGTCTCGTTTGCTTGGGTAAAAGCATCGGGCGACAAGGAGCCACAACCTCCGAGAGATCTGGCAAGTGCTTGATGAAAAGGTAAGGATCGAAATTGTCGAGCTCGTCGGGTTCATCTGCGGTTGCTTCTTTTTCTCTCTTCTCCACAGTTTGGTGCATAGCCAGGAACAAGGCCGCAGGGTCCACATCAACATCCTCTTCCTGGAGCTGGCAAACTATTTGGTTGTGCTCGCCGAGTGAGGCGTCCTCCATATTCACCCATCGTATGCAATCCTCGCCGACGCTGATTATGCTTGAGCAAGCTAAGGCTTCACACGTAGAAGTACATTGTTCTGCGAGTGTTGAGCACGAAACCAATGCCGCATTTTCCTGAGGGGGAGAGCTGCCGAGACGGACTGTCGTCATCTCTGAAGAGTCCGTGCTTTCATCTGGACAGTCCGCTTGCTCCACTGCAATGGTTATTCGGTAAATGTCAATGGGCATGGTACTGGAAAGAAAAAAAAAACAGAAAAAAGGCTTCCCGCAGATATACCAGTAGAGTTGCAGCTCGTTGATCCTTCGCTAGCGCTTCCCTTGGATGAATTGAAGGTCGGAGAAAATAAGGACTTCGATGGTGGATTTTCTAGTGCACTTCTGAAAAATCCTGTGGCCTTCTTATCATCTTCCCCCTATACAAACCAGTCGTAAGACGTGAACAAAAGAAGAATTCAAGTGTCATAAGAATACCTGTGGCGGCAACAATCCATCACACTGTTCGGAAACACAAGTGATGAGGTTGGCTACGGCTTTTACTTCTTCACTGACGACTACTCGTGCTTTAGTGACTGGAGAAGTCGGGCATTCTGCACGAAGCAGCAGTAGTAAGTTTTAGAACTTGTGTGAATTCAAGGGAAAAGAAAAGAAAAAGTTTGATCGAAGCGAGGCATGCTTACCAATTTTGCGCTTGCGAGAAGAGGACGTGATCATGGACGCCGCAGACATGGTTTTGCCGTCCTTGCCACACATCCCAGACTCCTTTCTACGCCTTTTGCAGGGACGAGTGTCCCCCAAAGGTGTTACTCCGGCCTTCCTTGCTTTCAACTTCATAGGGCCGAAGAGCTATAGAGACTGTGCGTTTCCATGGAGCACGAATTTGCTAAAGTCCGAGGAGAGAGACCAGCCTTACCAGGATCAAAGGCTGCTCCTAGTCGGCGTTGCTCCTAGTCGCCTTAACACTGCTCCAAGAAGAAATTCGCCATTAGATGGCTCGCCCACACAAGAAGATGAAATGCAATTCTAAGAAAATGCTTGCTTGCAAGAGAGAGCCAGAATGCCGGCACACTAAACCCTCGGGAGCACGAAAACAGCCGAGAATGCGAGAAATCGAGCCTAGAATCCATGCCATTGCACGGCAGCGGCTAGATATGAGCGCAAGAGCTACAGGAAACCCCGAATTCACCAGAGAAACCCCAGAATCCTGCTGGAATCGACGTACCTTGAGCATGGAAGCGCACTGTAGCTGAAAATCCCCGAGCGGCAGCGTAGCGCCGGCGAGCGCCAGTGGGATCTGCTCCCAGCTCTCCCCCCACACTGCTCTCACTGGAACTCTCCGGCATTCCATCGCGCTAAAGCTTCGCCGGATATTCCCACCGCCGTTTCACACTGGCGTCTGGTTAGTTAAGCCAGTAAGAGCGCTCCCTCTGCTGGGTGTGGTTAGGCTAACAAGAGCTGTTAGCGGCAAGGGAAGTTCAAGCCTTGGCGGGATCGGAATGTCCACCAAGTGACCACAAGGCGTAAGATCCCTCCAACTTTACGATCCACCGGCTGGTGCCGGTTGAAACGCAAAAATCTCAAATTGGAACAAATTCGAGCCGTTGGATTCGCATATCCTCTAAATCAGCATATTCGGCTGATTCTCACGTGTGTAAAGAAACGCGTCTGGGATTTAGGGTTCTAGTTCATTCGGGGGACGAAAATTCTCGCCCCTCGGGAAGATGCTCGTCTGCGCCGGCGGCCATCGATCGACCAAGCAGGGGCTTGTTTGATTCAAGCCGCAGATCCCAGAATGGGCGCGTTAAGCTGATCGATCGTCTGGAGGTGAGGGTTTAGGCGGCGCCGGAGCTCTCGGTCAGGGTTTCTGGATTATCGCTCGCTCGAGGTAAGAGCCTCGATCTCGTTCTCTCGTGAAATCCCTGAGAAGAATGTCGTCGCTACAGATGGAATTCTGTAACTGGGGAAGCATGGCGAATGCGAGCAGCATTATCCTCTCTTCCGAGGCAATACATGGCGCCGCCGTCGCCTCCGTCAAGATCGCTTCCTACATCTTCGCGTGGATCAAGCTCAAGTCCGCCGCCTTCGTCACTCTCGCACTCTACGCCATCTTTCTGAGGATCTTCATCGCCGAGCTGAGGTACATCTCCTCCCTGTCCATGTACCCGACCTTCGAGGACGGGGATCGCATCCTCGTCGACAAGATCTCCTACTGCTTCGTCCGCCCAGAGGTGAACGACATCGTCTTCTTTCGCCCACCAGCGTCGATCCTCCAGCCATCCTCCGAGAGCGGCATCCCCAACAACATCTTCGTCAAGAGGATCGTGGCGAAGGCCGGGGACGTCGTCCAGGTACTCAATGGCAAGCTTGTGGTGAACGGTAACCCCAGGAACGAGTTCTTCACGGCAGAGCCCCGGCAGTGCGACGTGAGACCGGTGCTAGTTCCCGAGGATCATGTGTTCGTCATGGGCGACAACCGCAACCAGAGCTACGATTCGTGCCACTGGGGGCCGCTGCCCGTGAAGAACATCCTCGGGAGATCGGTGCTGCGCTACTGGCCTCTCCGCAGGATTGGGACGCTGGGAGCTCCCGAGAGCTCGAGCAATCCGTTCGAGCGGAGAGGATCACACTTCCTCCAAAAGTCGAGGTCGTGCTGCTGGAGGACGATGAGCCCGTGATCTCGAGAGAAATGGATGGTGTTACTACGTACCCCGGAAGGAGGAGAAGAAAGAAAAAATCTTTCGCGACCAAGCCAAGCATTTGGGCGATGAATCATCCGCGTTTTCTTTGGTGACACGCAACTTCGTTGACAGACACTGGTAAGTTAAAGTTCTTAAGGTTTAACAAAAAAGAATGTTGTCTACCGTACAAAAAAGATAAAAGTGTTTTTCTTTTAACGTTGTCTACCGTACAACAAAAGTTAGGGTTTCTAGGATGGCGGACAAGGAGCTGCGGAGTGCCGTCTTTTCAAGCTTTCTGTGCTCTCCAGCGCAACTGGAGAGGATCGTGGGTAGAATCCTGGGTTGCGCCGTTCGATTTAACGGGATTCTAGGTATGGGGAGTTGGAATCTTGTGCTCGACGCCCAGCTCCACCAAAGTCATCAAGGTAAACGAGAAGAGCGCGTTGCCATTCGACTCCCACTCGGAGGTGAGAGCCGCATTAGAAGCCCGGTGGCGGATTCGGGCTACGCCGCGACGCTCTTCCTGGCGGGGCTGGGCATCCCGACCGTCGTGGCAGGGCCCGTCCGCGTGGCATCGCCACCGCTGCCCTACACGCCACGCGGCAAATCCCACCTGACCGTCATGCCCGTCGCCGAGGGCGTGCCGGCGTGGGAGCTGTGGAGGAAGGGTGCCACCGTGGAGTGGAAGAAGACCGTGCTCGCTGGCCTGGCAGACGTCACCATCCGGCTCTACCAGCGGCCGTTGGATTCGATGGGGGGCATGGCGGTAGGCGCATCCGACGGTGCCGGGGCTGTCCACCTGGGACCGGTACCGCAGAGTCCGGTGTCCGAGGCGATGGAGCGCGGGATGGACGTGGGGGCTCTCAGCCCCGGGCCTTACTCGTCGTGGAAGGAGTACGCGAGGAACCACATTGGAGGGCTGGTGCTGCTGTATGGAAACAGCCGCAGGTATGGCGAATCGATACGGGCAAACGCGGCGATTTTGCTCAGGTGGCTGGACGAGTTTCAAGAATCCAGCGGGGGGAGCCGGTTTTTTCTTCACCACCCCGACTTTGGACCGCGCCAAGTCCTGGTGGATCCGGCATCGGGGCACGTCCAGTGCATTCTGGACTGGGACGGGGCCAGGACGGGGACCGTGCAGAGCTTGGCCGCTTGTTTCTTTCTCCCGTTTTCCTACTACAAGGAGGAGGATGAGGAGGAGGCCGAGGAGCTGTTTGGCTTCTTCAAGCAGCAGCTGATTCGAGGGGGGGCACCGGAGTTGGCTGGGCATGCGAGGAGGCACTGGTCGCACGAGTCTTGTGATCCTCAGGTGCTGTTCGAGGAGGAGATGGAGATGGGCACTTGGGACGTGCAGGCTGTGCAGCTTTGTGTGGAGAGGCTGTGTGGTAAGTTGCAGAAGCTGGGAATTGTTGGCGGTGAGGAGGAGGTTGCGTGCATGACCCCGCCTTGGAGCAGGAGGCCAAGCTCTTGTTCTTCGTCAGACGAAGGAGAGCGCTCACCGAGCTCCTCAGGCGAAGGAGAGAGCTCCGGGGACGACGACGACGGGAAGGCCGCCACCGTGTCTTCGGTATCGTCTGATGAGCGAACAGGCTCTTCTTGCTCCGGGTCGAGCACGGATTTTGATTTGGATTCGGATGCGGAGAGCAGTCCTAGTGCTTCTTCTGCTTGGTCGAAGGAATCAAGTTCCTGCCGCGCAGGAGAAGACGAAACCTAGTCGGAAGCTCAACGTCTTTGTTGGCTGCCACCTTTTGTAAGGTTTAAAACTTTGTAAAAACTTTAACCATTTCCCTCGCACGGCCTGTTTTCTGTCTTTGTCCATGGATTGCTCGGCTGCTGGTGAATCCCTGGTACAGCAGGAGTTAGTTTTCCCACCACCTCCAGCTCTAGTGCTGTCTTTTGTTGTCACGGCTCCAGCTCGAAGTCTCCAGCTCTAGTGTTGCAAATGGTGAAGAACAAGTGCTTCGCCTGTGGTGGCACCTTGAAGGCGACTACCGGGGGCGTGCTACATTGTGGGCGGCATGAGGTGGTGTGTAGCACTCACAAGTTAAAGCATCTGACGACGGAGGAGTGCCCGGCGTGCCTCAAGCAGTGGAAGCGGGAGGAGCAGAAGAAGAAAGAAGAGCAGCACGGCACTGGTTCCTCCAAAGAGTAAGTAGCCCGAGATCACTTTCTTTCTTGTCACTCATGGCTGGGGACGTATCTGGGACACGCGAACACATACACAGTCATCTGTCTCTCAATTTAACTTCTGAAGTGTTCTTTTGAATTGCAAAGAAAGCTCCCTTGGAGTCTTCAAGCCGACTGCAAATTCTTTCTTTCCTCTCAAGACCACCCTCGATCTTTCTTGCTTGGCTCGATCTTTGAAACTGGTCACTTGCAAGCATCGTCTAACCCTCCGGATCGCGATCCACAGCTGTGGACGGCGCAGCCATTCGATTGATTAGTCAAGGTGGTTTTGCTTTGCTCGCTAGCGCTTTGTTCTTGTTAAGTCTAATCTTCCACTGCCGGATGCTCCTGTAACCTCCACTGCGAATCCGCGGGAGCTGGAATCAGATCAAACAGGTATTATATTTCTTCCTGTAGAAAAGGTTCATTGCATTTGGCTGCTGGGTAAATACCAATAAATTCTTTAGCGCCAATTCAGCGGAATATCCTTTGACTTTATTCTTTCAAGCTAAAAGACCTTTGAGTTTATTCTGTCATTTGGCGATCTTCTGTCTCTAGAAATTGTGAGGCTCAAGCCCAGGCTCACTTTGTACGCTAATCGAGGCTCTTCTCAACTTCCAGCCCCGGTTTCAATCTTTTCTGGAGTTTCAACCATGTCCCTGTGGAATGTGGAGTTCTGGCAAACCGTCCGCGTTCGAGAATACATTCCTGGAGAAGAAGCAAAAGATGATAATCAGATACCCGCAAAGGGATCCAACAATGCGTCTAACAGGGAAAAATCGAACTGTCGGACCTCCTCCAACTGGTTTGCTGTGCAGTAGCAATTGGCAAGGGTGAGTTTATAATCGCAGAGGGCGAGGCTTAATAAAAATGTAATTTACTTTTAATCTTCACCTGGTTCAACATGGTCTTCTAGGTTGCCAAAAGGCTAGCAAAGATGAGAAGTAAAAACTCTGGGAGAGCAAACATGGATGGAAAGAGTTGCTGATGACGATCACTTTGCAAGGGGCAATCTTGCTGGACAAGCGGAAAACTAGGTTAGCCATCTAGCCATGAATATTCCTTACTTTATTCTATCTTCAAAAAAGAATCGAACCCTAGACCTATGGTTTGGGAGACCAGGGCCTTAAGCGACTGGTCTAAGCTTTTTAGTGAGCTAGCAAACCAGAACTAGGACTACTTATTGAGCAAAAAACTTTTGCATAAAGTCCTTGTTGGTTGGACTCTTCGGCATCGAACCCGGGTCTTCTACAACGGTTTACCTCTACACTTACCTCATAGCCATGCTCTCAGCAACCGGGCTCCAATAATAAAATAACAATACTATGTACTTAAACCATATGGCAGGATGTCTTTGGAAAATACATGACATTTTGGTCGACGTCACCCACCATCCCCCGCATTCACAATGCTCCAAACCGGCGCTTCGTTCTTGGAAGAACCCATTCGCGGATTTTGGAGATTCTAGATTGGTCGATCTTATGCTTGATCGTTGTGTTGAGCTGAGAAAAAAAGAAGAGAGGCATCGTCCAAATTCTCCATTGTCATTTCATAAACTTGTCTGAACTTGCTTTATCCCTTGAAGCCACCTTTGTAACTTGTTGACGAACTGCAAGTGATCATCAGGCAACCGATCCTTCGTAACTCTAAAAAGCTTACCACTACCAACGTTTCTGGGCCTCCTGTTATATCTAAACTAATAGGCACGAGCTGTTACAATGGGTCAAATGAATGTAGAAAAACAAACCTGGATGTGCGCTCGACTATTTTCATTTGATTCCCCTTCGACAGGACCGCCAGGTTTTTTAGCAGCATCTACCAACTCATCAGGAGAACTTCACAAAGCATCGCTTATTTTCTCCTTAGTTGTCAAACTGCATCAGCTTGGCATTGCTTGTGAGGTCATACTCCAGCCTATACAACAGCAACTCGCTCAGCACAAAACCGAATGCCAAGCAGATGTAAAGCTTCAGTAGCATAGCCCATGCCTAGTATAAACTGAGCAAGGTCGTCATGGTGCTCTCGTCCAAGCCTGAAAGCTCTGCAAAACAAGGACTACTAGTAAAGCAAGTACTACCAATCAGTAAAGCATACCATTTCACAACGCTAGCAACGTAACATCTCCGTGAGCAGCAAGACATCCGTGGATAAACCATGAACCTGTCATACAAAGTGCACGTCCACATATGATCATGCTCCGTTAAAATGAATGTAATCCAGTTACCTGTCAACAATCCAAAGGACGCCGTCTCAGACTCCAGGACGCTTGTGCTCCATAGGTGATCTGGATACTGCTACAGCAACGCCGCCTCCCCCATCGCAATGCCACGCCTGCAACCTTCTTGTCTTCTACATCCACATCCATTTGGCTGGCGGAGGCCGTGCAGTTGAAGGTGCAGCGTGGGATGGAGCGAGCCGGACAACCTGTGACAGAAATAAATTTACCAAACTTCTAAGCGTATAACCAACGTACCTGTAATATAGGTGGTCGAAGTGTCCACAGTCAACAAAGCAATCTGCCATGGAGGCTCCCTGAGCTGCACGGTTTTTCATCTCTTCCTTCTTTCAACATCAATGGCACGTACCCCCGCATCAACGAACACACACCTGCACGGTAAAACTAAAAGTCAGGTGTACATTCACAGCAAACACAAACTGACTCGAGAGAAAGGAAATCTTTGTACAATAATTGAAAGTTCCTGCAGCAATAATTTGAAATACCTGTATCTTACCCTGAAAGAAGTGGTATCCCAGATGGCCAATGACATCTTGGTTACAAGTTGAGGAGGTCCCCTTGGTACTTTGGCCATCTCCATACCGTGCACACCACCATCGTGAGCCTGCAGAGGCAAATCAGGAAAGAGTAATTCCATTCATAGCCCCGGACACCAAAAGCGTCTGGAAATTCAGAGATTTAACTAGGCTCTCTATCAAAACCCGAGAGCTCTCAACTTACCGCCCCGCTAGACGTCATAAAAGCCGTGCCAACTCCACAAGCGAAGCGTAGAAGAAACTCCACACTGGCATCACCCAAGACGACGCTAGATAAAAAAGAAATGATGCTCACAAACATACCGTAGAGGCGCTTTGTTTTCCAGGATTTGTTTGCCGAGCACGCACTGTGCTGAGATCGAAGAAGATGTCTTTGTTCTCGCAGCAGACAACGAGAAAGTGTCGGCCTCGAGTGGAGCCAGAGCTACCCGAAGAACGGGATGGAGAGAACTGAGCTGGAGAGGAATGAGTGTCCACCACCCATCATCATCGTCAAATCTAATGTGCTTCACACTGCCAAGGCAAAGAAGAAGAACACTATTACAACCAAGGAACCCTGGCACAGTCGTTACCTTTCTCCACGAATTTCGTATCTAACAGAGTGGATCAAAGAGACACATCCAAAAATATTTTACCCGGATCTCCACAACGAGGAAATACAGGAGCTAGAAACCTCGAATGTGAGGTTTCCCGATTTCCCGAGCAGGAGCAGCTCACCTCCCAGTCCCAGACGAGACGGCGCCAGATCCATGAGCAGCTGCGAGCCAGGGCTGCGCGGGATGGAACTCGAGCTGGACGATATTGTCATTCGTTAAAAATAAACTAGGGCAAGCTTTGCAAGCATATTGCCGCATTTTCCCACTCTATTCTATCTAGATGCAAAGAAGAATCGAACCCCAGACCTATGCTTTGGGAGACCAGGGTCTTAATCGACTGGTCTAAGCGTTTTTAGTGAGCTAGTAAACCAGAACTAGGGCTTCTCAGAACCAGGCTCCAATAATAAAATAGCATCCCATATACTTAAATCATTGGAAAATACATAGCGTTTTGGTCAATGTCACCCACCATCCCCTGCATTCTCAATGCTCTAGGCCGGCGCTTCGTCCTTGGAAGAACCCATTCGTGGAGTTTGGAGATTCTAGATTGGTCGATCTTTGCGCTTGATCATTGTGTTGAGCTGAGATAAAGAAAAGCCCAAGTTCTCCATTGTCATTTCATAAACTTGCCTGAACTTCCTGTCTGTGAAGGACCTCTAGTTGAAGCCACTTTTGTAACTTAGTTGTTGACGAACTGGAAGATTCATCAGGCAAGCGAAATGCTTTATTACTCTCAAAAGCTTACAGCTTCAAGAGACACCTCATCTTCTCAGTGGAGGTAAAGCAAGACAAACAGCTCCTCCTCCTTATCTCGCCGAGAGTATGCACGGCGTCATTCTCCATAAAGCTACGCATCGTCCAGCCTTGCCAACTTGAAGCCATTCATGAGAGTGGTGTAAGTAACCACGTCTGGAGAGCTTCCAGTCTCGGGCATCCTCTCCAGCTGGTTCATCGCCTCGTCCATCTTTCCCATTTGGGAGTTGTTACTGCACCCCAAGAGATCGATCGCCTGAGATCAAGGCCTGCTCCAGCCGCTTCAGCTTGCAGGGGCCTGGCCGTGTATGGCTGGAAGATGGTGGCGGCCACTTCCTCAGCATACTCCACAAGAACAGCGTCCAGCCAGGCCTCCTTGCACAGAGCGGTGATCTTGGCGTTGCACACACCTCGGTATCGAGACGTCGCCAAAGCCGTGCAAGGTGCCAGGGAAAAGACTACCATCTCGGGCAGGAGCTCTTCGCGCGAGATCGTAGAGGCAAGCCCGGAGGAGAACACGCAGGAAGCAGATGGGGTGGCAGTAGCGCGTAGGAGAAGAAGAAGACCGCATCGGATGATTTTGCCGGTACCTCCGGCGCTCGGACATGCAAGATCGAATCTGATCCTACACTTTCGTACGCATTCTCATTTAATAAAATTCAGCCAAAAACAGATTGAAATAAGCAAGTTTGGCGCAACATTTTGATTTTCGGCTATGAATTTTGGGGCCGATCAAAGCGGGCACGGGCATTTTTGAGCTAGGTTATTTTAAAAAGCGGTAGTATGACGGACCAAGTGTGGATCAGCAGGGACGATGGAACGACGTGGAAGGAGTGCGAATCCAAGTTCTTGTCCGAGAGGATTCTCGCCGCCAAGAGCTCCGGCACGACCAAATTCGCCTTCTTCTCGGGATGCCTGGCGCTCACGGTGGTCGACTTGAAAAAGATGACAGTGTCCAAGACCTGGGGCCGCAAGCCATCCAAGATCAAGATCTCCAAGTCAGAGTCTAGCTCCACGCCAGAGTCTGGATCCAAGCCAGACTCTAGCTCCACGCCAGACTCCATGGCTGCAACCTCGCCAGACTCCATGGATGCAAGCTCGCCAGATTCCATAGATGCAAGCTCGCAGCGCATCCTCTTGAACTCGGTGCCGGTGTGGCATCACTCGGCTCTTCAGCTGGTTCCAGTGCCCGGCGAGTGCTCCGAGGGATCAAAGCTCACTGGAAAACAGTGGCTGGACTGGCTCGTGGACAACAAACTCGCGGAGTTTCTGGAGAAAGTGCATGGAGGGAGTGACATGAAGCTGAATCCTTACGTGGTCACGCCCGGGGAGAGGGAGAAGCATCCGATCTATAGCAAGTTTTGTGAGGCTTTCTACAACCCGGAAAGAGGTAAAGTTTCCATCTTCTTTCCAATGCGATCTAATTGGAAGTATAGGAACGGAGATGGGATCGATTGGCATCGGCTTCCACGGGACTCCCGAGGTTAACATCGATTCCATTCTTCGCAATGGATTCAGCAAGAGCTGCCACGCAGACTTCTACTTTGCGAGGTCGGCCGTGTTTGCTAGAGATTATTGCCGCCGCGGCCATCAGCTCTCACGCGTTGTCATCGTTTTGGATATTCAAAGCAAAACAAAAGATGGCAACATTTGCGTAGTTCCATGCGGGACACCACATTACTTACTCCCAATCGCTACCTTTTGGATTTAGCTTTTTGAGCAGGAAGATATTTTAGTACATTTTTTTCTAATCTTATATGCCAATCAATTAGACTAATCACTTATGCTAGTCTTATGCAATTAAACTAATCAACGGAGGAAGATTATGAAAGTTTATATATACTTCTGGGGTTAAGGTCAAGTAATTTAGTGAGTATGAACAAAATCACTGTCTTCTTGATGGTGTTTACTTCCTCTTTTGGACCAAATGACATGCCTTTTCACAAGAAATTCAAAAACACACACACACACACATGTTTTTTAGATGGGCTACATTGGTTCTTTTTATTAGTTTTCTATGTATAAACCAACTTTGATTCCAATATATAATTCCAGACTATTCTACATTACCAATGTATAAACCAATCTATAGCTTTTGTGAGATTCAATGGCTTCCTCAACATTCTGAAGGCAGCCATTCATGGAAACCAAGCATTTGATCTATCACAAAAAGTTATGGAAAGGAGAAATCTTTTTGTAACATTTCAAAGATTGCTAATCACATCAAGGATGTCCTCGTGGGAGGTATAACCTACTTTCCGCACAAAGGCAAGCTCACCTTGAAGCTCAAACACTTCATTACCTTCATCACCTTCCTTTCTTTTGTTTTGAGGGAGTTGGTGTCTTGCGAGCGTGCGTCACACGATGATTCGAAATCTTTACAATGTCTTTGAACACTGTACTTCGTTTCTACTCCGCTCTGTTCTTGACTCTTCTCCACTACTTGTAATAGCATGTCTGTCCAGTGTGCCGCCTTCCTGAAAAGGAAACATGTACATATAAAGCGACTCTTTTTCTGTTTCTGCAATTTCTCAAGGCCTGTCAAGTTCTCAATCCGCCGCTCTCTGTGAAGCAATATAACTAAGTATACCTAACTTGTCGATGATAAGCCTGGTCTGGGCTCCATGAGGTTCTCTTTCTTTGTTTGCTAATATAAAATAAGACAATAGATAAGTGGAAAAACAAACCTTGCTACTACTGCTGTTACACACTCTTTCGTTTCTTCTCGTTCTTCCATGATATCATCTTTTTTAAGATGTCTTCGGCCTTCCAATTCAGAACTATTGGAGCGGAATTGCAATTTCTCCATAATGTTCTCTGATGAAATCAAGAAAAAAGTCTTTAGCCGACGTCCATCGACGTTGCTGCGTGTAGCTTGGACCAGTTTTGAACTGTCTTCATGTTGTACAGGTGTACATCTGGTGTTGATCGCTCTAGTAACTTCTTCTATGAAACTCCTTGCTTCTCCCAAACACTCGTTCATATGTAGGCTGTTGATTTTCACCCTGGCTTGTACAGCTCCAAGCGGTGAAAGAGTACATTCCACTTTAGGGCAGAAATTACACTATTTATAAACTAGTATTATGGTTGATGGAAGGTAGAGGAGGCTCTTGACTAAAACCTTGGAGGGGCTTGGGGAAAACTTCTTGGCAGAGAGTAGAGTTTTAGAATAGCGCTTGGATGACAAAGGCAAAGTACCTTGACCATGTCTCAGCTCCTCAAGACAAGAGGACGTTGTGAGCATCATTGTTTCCAAAACGTTCAAGCAATGACACCAAATTTGATTTTGGCGCCAAAATTTTGAGAGGGTTAGGGCGCGCGCTCGAGTTCTTCGCGCAATCAAGGAAGGGGAGCTCCGCGATCTGCCGCTCCAGGTTAATTTCGATTTTCAAGAGCCTGGAGCTCCTGGGCTACAAGAGCATGATTTGGATTGATTTTGCGCGCTCATCTAGGCCCAGGCGCAACGTGGGGATTTGGAGATCACGAGGACAGCCGGGCGATTTCGCTGTGAAAGAAGCGATCAAAACAAGTTCTTTATTGGCTGCGACGATGGAACGACGTATCCTCGCCACCAAGAGCTCGGGCACGGCCAAAATCGCCTTCTTCTCGCGCTCACTGTGGTCGACTTGAAAAAAGATGACAGTGGAAGACCTGCATCCAAGATCAAGACTCCAAGTCATTATTGCCGCTCTCTTGCGTTTAGGATATTCAAAGCCAGAGAAAAGATAGCATCGTTTCCAAATCGCTACTTTCTGTTAATAAATTGTTATTGATTTACAAGACAACCATACAAGTTCAAGGTTTTCGAGTAAAACCCATGCGTAGCATATAGGTAGCTCACACCTTGCTGGAATTGTTGATATTCTCATGAAGGTTTTGGCTCGATGGTCAACTAGATCTGCCATCCAAGATCAAGATCCCGGGTTTTCGGCTCTTTAGATGGTTCCAGCGAACTTCTTCGTAATAGCAGGAGCTACTGAAAAAACTTCTACTTCAGCTGTATTTGCCATGTCATCGTTTTGGATCTTCAGAGTCAAAAGAAAAAGATAACATCGTTTGCACTGTTCCATGACATTGCTTACTCCCAATCGCCACTTCTTGAATTACCATTATTAGGGCAAATTTGAATTCAAATTTGGCATATTCTCTACAATATTTTAAAGAACCCTACATTCCGGTCAGGATTTAGGGTTTATCTTCATGGCGATGGGACTCTTGACCTGGTGCTTCCCATCGCTCCAGCTGATCCACGCGAACGCCCACTCGATCGGCGAGCTTGGCGCCGCGGAGGCATTCACGGTGAGCGTGTAGGCGAGTTTCTGGCCGATCTTGGTGAAGGCGAGCTTGGAAGGCGCCACGGTGATAGACGCGGCTGTGGAAGCCTCGGCATTGGTGATGGTAGCGGTGTAGGTGGATGCTTTCTCGGGGCCGACGTTTGTGAGCGTCCGCTGGGATGACTGGGGGACCGCGATTTCGAGCGCCGGGAAGGAGAAAGAGGGATAGTTGAGAGGAGGCCGGGGATGCTTCTTGGGCGATGGACAAGTAATGTTTGGGTTTCCAGAGATTGTTCGCAGCTGGGCCGAGGTGAATCCATCGCTGCAAAGGTGAGTCACGTAGTCTGCGACGTCCAGATCGTAGACAAGGCCAGGATCAGCTGCTAGGACCGGCTGGACTTCTCCGGTTCCATAGTCGAATGGAGTTCCAGTGTCTCCAGAGTCGACCTTCATCACTTTCTTGGTATTGTCTAGATTGTTTGCTGCAAGAACAAGCGAAGTTTAAGATCAAGTTCTCACGGTTTTTCTTTTTCTTTCGTTTGCAGGGAAGAAGAAAGCTTTACCTGTTGTCATGATGGCCGACTTGATAGCCGCTGGACTCCATTTCGGGTGGAGCGATTTCACGTAAGCGATGACTCCCGTGGCATGAGGACAGGCCATGGATGTTCCGGTAAGAAATCCAAACTGTTGGTTAAGTTCTCCATTCTCGGTGGCTATGTTGTCAGGCCAAGCTGCAAGGATGTGAACTCCCGGAGCAGCAACATCCGGCTTCGAGCATGGAACAAGAAAAAAAGCAAAGAACAAAGGTCTGAGTTAACTTTGTGCTTTGGAGAGCTTGCAGCTTCTTACTTTGAGAATGCTTGGACTGAATCTGCTAGGTCCTCTTGCTGAGAAATACGGAATGACTGGTGCGCTTGAAGTTGGCAGTCCTTGGTTGGGCTGAGAAAATTCCAAGTAAACATGCTGAAATTTTTTTCAAAGTGAAAAGCTTGCTACTATACCGATTCTGATGTCAAAGAGCTATCGCCCCTGTCCGTAGTGCTTGCAGCGATGCTTAACATCCAAGGAGCAAAGTTTGCGATGGATCCCATCATCGGACCACTGTTTCCAGCAGAGGTTGAAATACTGATCCCGTGTTGAGCGGCATGAAAGGTTCCAATCGCAACGCTGTCTTGGTCGAACGACGCTGGCGTCTCGGCACCGAGCGAGATGGACAGGATGTCGACTCCATCTTTTATCGCGTCGTCAAAGGCAGCCAGGATCCCGTCGTCGCTACACTTTTTGAAGATCCAGCAGACTTTGTACACGGCGATCCGAGCTCCCGGTAAGCCTCCTCGAGCTGTTCCTTTGGCTGTCCCGTCTGAGTTTGCTCCTGGAACTTCTCTTCCTGCAGCTGTGGACGCTGTGTGTGATCCGTGCCCGATCTCGTCCCTGCCGGATTCATATCTCCTCTCGCTTACGCCGAGCTCGTAGTAGCGAGCTCCAATTACTTTCCTGCGAGAACATCCTTTCAAGTCGAACGGGAGCCATGCAATAAGAGAATGAGGTACCTGTTGCATATAACTTGTTCCGAGACGTTAGTGGCACCGTTTACGCATTGTCCTTTCCATCTCGACGGTACAGGTCCCATGCCGGCGTCACTGAAGCTCTTGGATTCCGGCCAAATGCCTTCACGAAGCCAGAGTTAGAGAAAACCAGCGAGACAAGAACCAAGGTACGTACCAGTGTCTAGTAGACCGACTATCACGTCTGAGGATGCATTTAATGGGACTTGTTTGGACAGTGAGAGGCCTAGAAAGTCCCACGATCTGGTCGTATGGAGCTGGATGTTTCTGCTGCGAAAAACGCTCACAACTCCAGGCATTCCTGCAAGATCAAAAGGTGAGATTTTCTCCTCTTGTTTTGTATTCTCAGCTGATCACCTTTTATCTTTTCAGCTTCATCCGCTGTCAGTGTTGCCGAGAATCCACTGAAAGCATAGTTGTAACTATACCGGATCTTGCTCGCTGCCACCTCCATGCTGGAAATGAAGAAAAAGGAAGTCGTCAATCAGCCAGGAGGAAAGAAAGCAAAAAATCGCGACGATCTGTAAGTTCTTTAGCTTGCCTTCCAAAGACTTGCGCAAGGATTTGATGGTGTCCTGCAGTGACCGATGCTGGCTCGATCCCGGCTTGTTTTCCTCCCATGTAAACAACATAAGTCTACGAACACACAACACAGGTAAGCGATCGCTCTTTCTATCAGTCGAGAATTTACTACTCACGTTGGTAGTGGGATCATCGTAGGCTCTTCCAGATGAAGTGACGCTCAAACACAAGAGCGCTGGGAGGACGATGATCTTCCAGAAATGCTGGAACGCCATGGAGTTTCTCTTGAACAGCGCCGCAAGCTCTTCTTTATTCGTTCAAGCTTTGATCATTGGATGCTCAGCCCAGTGGGTGAAATTTCTTATGCCGATTTTATCTTCATGCTTAAGTTAGTTTTCTTGTTTTGTTACAGCTATCTACGTGTGGTAAAGTGGAGCATATTTTTGATAGTTTGTGACTAATTCTCTTCTTATACTCTTTTAAAATTTTCTTCCCGCCAAGACTCTAGGGTTCTTGGGCATGGCGCCTCAAAATCTTGGAGCGTTTGGCAATCCGGTAGGCTCGATCTCTGTCTCTCCTCCCTGATGTAGCTGATTTCCAGGCCAGCAATGACGGCAAGCGTCGCCGAGAGCAGGATCTGGCAGCTCCGCCCGTCTGGAAGAGGTTATCGATTCACGAACGGTTCTCTTGTGGATTTGCTAGAGAGGAGATTTTGCAGGAAATTGCTCCAGGGATCGCAATTCACCAGCGGTGTCGTCGTTCCGGTGAGTGGAGTGTTTAGATTTCGTGTTGGTGGGAGGAGATGGATGGATTGATTGTAGGTATTGCCACTTCCAAAAGACTTGGACTTGGACTTCGAGGAGAACGAAGCAGCAAATAACCACGGGAGCTCTTCACTGTTTAGAGGTGAGCTTGGATTTTCATTCCATAATTGTCTCTTAAATCGAGTTTCTTTAGAGGAGATGGAAACGCTGGAACTTCCGTCTCTACCTTCCGTGATATCTCAGGCTCGACCAGAAATGCTTGAGTCTTTCCGACGCTTGGTTTCACCAAGCTATTTTCCACTTGAAACTGGGAACAAGAGCGACAGGTTTGCTTTTCTCTTTTCTTGTGGCAATGATGAAAGCTCTACTGTTTTGCAGTGACAAGGCTCCCCTCTCACCTTCTGGCGTCCACAACGACGATCTCGCTTTCGCTGCCCAACTTTTGGATTACAAGCGGCTTTCAACAACGCGGAGAGAATAATGAGGGAACAAAAACCTCGTTGTTTAAGCTTGCGAGTTGGCTCAGGTAATTGCGTGCTCTATCCTGCACCCCAAATCTGGTCAAGATCCCGGCTTTATAAAATAAGCAGGCTGGAGAGGAGGATTCTGATGGCGAAGTGGTTTTGGATGGTCGCATATTTCGTGTTTTGGGAGAACTTGACGTGACGAAAAGATGGGCAATCGCAAGTGACCATCGGGTCCCGCAGATGAGAGTGGCTCTTGTTTTGTCAAAGAAGCAACTGGTATGTAAGGTCTCGCTATTTTCCACTCACCGGTCCTGACTCTGTTGCAGCTTTTGCGTCTGCAGACCTTTGGAACACGTTGGCGTTCACACTTGGAGCTAAGCCACTTCCACCAAGTGTAAGCAAATGATGTTCTCCGTTATCATTGCGAGCAGTGTATCTGTTGCTGCTTATTGGGCATCGGTTAGTGGCCATGACAAGGACCACGCATTACGTGGTGGGTCTCCATTGCTCTTGATCTCCTCTGCAAGTTGGTTTGCTTCCTTATATATACTATCCTTGCTGCTGGTTTCTAGCATTCATTCTCGTTTCATTGTCTCATTTTTATTCATTCGGCTCTCGTTCATCTTGGCTGCGCTACTGTTCTGCATGATCATATGGAGCTACTCAAGCCGATTGTTGTGCTAACTTGTCTCTTGTCGATCCTCGTCCTGCAGGTTGCTGAAGCTCGCGACAAGACGTTGGTTGGCAATGCAGACTCTTACGATCACCCTGAGTTTGGAGGCTCCGTGAAGAACCACAAGCCCGGGCATGGCGTGGTCCAGCCAGATGATCACAAGCCTGGCCACTCGGACGTGTCGACGAACAATCACAAGCCTGGGCACACCGGTGGGTTTCACACGGAGAACCACAAGCCTGACGCAGCTATACCGCCGTATTGGACAGCGGGAGAGATGTCAACGAAAAATCACAAGCCCGGTCACTCGGACGCGTCAACGAACAATCACAAGCCAGAAGTTCACGTTGACAACCACAAGCCTGGTCACACCGGTGGAGTTTCAACTGACAACCACAAACCTGGTCACACCGGTGGAGTTTCGACTGAGAACCACAAGCCTGGTCACACCGGTGGAGTTTCTACGGAGAACCACAAGCCCGGTCACACTGGTGGAGTTCATACGGAGAACCACAAGCCCGGTCACGGTGATGCCGTCGCTCAATCTTTTGCCACTGTAGCTGCGGATGTTTCGACAAGCAACCACAAGCCTGGTCATCAGGACTTCTCGTCGAAGCACCACAAGCCTGGTCACGGTGATGCTCACACGGACAACCACATTCCCGGTCACACTGGTGGGATCCACACGGAGAACCACGAGCCCGGCCACCCGGCTTCCACTGCTGGCGTTCAACCCGACGGTCTGCTCGGTGACATTGCTCGCCATGTAGGCAACGGAGTTGGCAACGTGGTTGACGGACTCGTAGGTGGTGGCTCGGGTGCCGGGCTTGGACTCGGCGCTGGAGTTGGCTACGGTGGTGGAAGCGGCTCTGGCGCCGGTAAAGGCTACGGTGCTGGGACCGGATATGGAGCTGGCTCTGGAAGTGGAAGTGGCTCGGGATATGGTAAAGGCACTGGCGCCGGCTCCGGCTATGGAAGTGGCTCTGGAAGTGGCTCTGGCTCCGGCTCTGGCTATGGAGGTGGCGCGGGACACGGTGCTGGAAGTGGAAGCGGCTATGGGAGTGGAAGTGGCAGTGGACACGGTGCTGGAAGTGGAAGCGGCTATGGCTCTGGTGCGGGTGCAGGACACGGTGCTGGAAGCGGAAGTGGATATGGCTCGGGCTCTGGTGCCGGCTCTGGTTATGGCGATGGCTATGCTCCGGGACATGGCGATGGTTATGCTCCGGGGCACGGTGCTGGAAGTGGATATGGCTCGGGCTCTGGCTCCGGTTCTGGCTACGGCGAGGGTGCCAAAGGTGGCGATGGATATGCTCCGGGACACGGTGCTGGAAGTGGATATGGCTCGGGCTCTGGCTCTGGCTCTGGTTATGGCGAAGGTGCCAAAGGTGGCGAAGGCCATGGCTCTGGTTCTGGAACTGGAAGTGGCTATGGGAGCGGGGGAAATGGTGGCGGAAGTGGCTACGGTTCCGGCGCTGGTTCCGGCTCTGGCTATGGAACTGGTGGAACTGGAGGGAGTGGCTATGGCTCCGGCTCTGGCTCTGGCACTGGCTCGGGATCTGGCTATGGTGGAAATGGAGGCAGTGGATATGGATCCGGGTCCGGGTCGGGGTCGGGGTCGGGCAGTGGTGGCGGTGGCGGCTACGATGGCGAGAACGAAGGAGAAGTCGCGGGTCCGGGATACTAGACGATGGCTCGGAGTTTCTAAAAGCTTGGTATCATAGAATGAATGATATCAACATATAGTAGGCTTAAACGTTAAACATTGTAAACGTTGTGGCTTTGATCACAAAATAATATGGTTTGATTTATGTGAAGAAAAGAGAGAGAGAGAGCTTATTTCTAGTCTTTGGGTTTCTTGGATGGAGGAGCACCGTTTGGATACTTTGGTGGGAGATAGACCCGGTCGTGGAGGTAGTTCTTCCTGCGAATTCTCACTTTGAGGAACATGGTGCGCTTACCTCCCGGGAGTGGCAAGTCGGGTGGTAGCCGGATTGGTACTTGGAAGTGGCCGAGTTGCGTGAGCGGCTCCGGGAGATCGAAGTGCCGCTCCACCACTTCGATCTGGAGTTGCCTCGCTACCTGGTTTCGATCCATCCATGGTTTAGATGAGAGTTTTTTTGGAAGTGGTGCTTGGATTACCTCGGGTACCAAGTCGCGAGCAGTGACGGGGAATCGCAGTGTGGTGGGATCCTTGATGATTTTGTAGAGAACCTGGGAAAAGATTTAGACAAAAAGAAATGAGGAAACGAGAGAGTGGATGTACCAGGCCACGGGTATCGAATCGATGGAGCATTCTCTCGATGTCCCTCCTTTGGATCTTGTCTTGCTTTTGTCTCTCCGCTTGTTCTTCGTCCTCTTTGGCGACTGTTGGTGGAAAGAACTGGAAAAAAGAAAAGGAGAGATCAATCCATATGAGCAGTGTTTCTTCTTCTACCTTGAGATTTTGCTTGACCAAGTTAACGTATTTCTCGATCGCAGGCATGGCCTTGAGCTGTGGACAAAGATAATTCCGCGCATAGCCAGCGGAAACCTTGACAATGTCTCCAGCCTCTCCCAGCCGATCCACGGGCTGCCAAATCGAAGAAATCTCTCAAAACCGAAGGAGAAGAGCGATGAATCGAGCACAGACCTCCGTGAGAATGACCTGGAGGAGCTTCTTCACATGCCGCGCTTGCAATGCGCTCGCTCCGCCGCCGCTCCGCCATGACTAGCAGCGGCACAGAGAAATGTAGATCAGCTAGCGCGATGGATGGATGGATGGATCGATGGAGCATAAACCCTAAACCCTCTCTCTCGCCTACCTGGTGGAGGAGAGACGAAGACGAAGAAGCAAGGCGACGAGAGACGATCATTGGACCGCCCTAGATTCCCCGCGCATATACCTTTAGGGCTTTTAAAAGGAGAAGGGGAGAAAAAAAAGATCCATCCATGGACAAATGCGCGACGCTGGAGGAAGAGTACGCGGAGCTACAAAAGGTTTGATTGATCTTCTTCGCTATCGATGATGGAATCCATTGAAATTCTGGATGGATCGCCCAGGAGAGCTTGGAAATCACTGCGCTCCTCCGCCGCGCCAAGCAGAACAAGCGATTGCTCCTGGCGGAAGTCAGGTGGCTGTCGCTAGATCGATTGGTTTGATTTGAGTGATCGATACATCCTTGTTTTGGTCAGATTTTTGAGAGATCGAGTGGCAATGCTGGAGAAAATCTCCACGCCCATGGGGGAATCGCTGCTGGAGACCGATTCTAGCGATCAGCACCACGCCCTCGAGCCGAATTTCATCGATCACGGCAACCCCTGCGAGTTCCTGGTGGCGACCAACACGAACTACATTGATCTAGACGACGACTAGTGTGTACGGTGGGGATCACGGCCGTCGGAATCTAAATATACGGAAAGCCATCCGACCGTTGAGACGAGACCCTTGTCCACGTGGCTTTTAAAACAGAGCTCTTAAGTGTCTAGGGTTAGGGCATTTGGGATTTTTTGGGAGGTGACAGACATGGCGCGTGCTCTGTGAGATTGCGCGCATTCCGGTCGATTCTCCTCTTCTGGAGCTCAAATCCGTGCGCGCGTAGCGTGCGAAGGTGAGATCTCTCGCGCTCCCTCCTCCTCTTCCTTAGGTCGGGCTTGATCTTCCCGCTGTGCGATCATTAGGGTTTTGGGGTTTTGGAGGCATTGTATGGGAGATGGCCGAAGCTGCCGCCGATGCCCATCCCAACAACAAGAGGAAGCACAATCCCAATGGCCTGGCCAACGAGAGCAAGGAGCGAGTGATTCCTCGCCTTCTCAAGGAGCCCAATCTCTCACACGCCCCGGACAACTACGATGATCTCGTCAACATCGAGTACCCGCCCTCTCTTTACAGCACTATGGAGCAGTACCTCCCTTCGCATATGCTCACGGCTCCCAGGGACAAGAAGCTCGCGTTTATGGATCGTGTTCTCGTCAAGTATCGTCCCAATGGAGAGCGTGCCAGGGTAAAAAACTGTTTTTCTTTCATCTCCGTGGTTTCTTACGCAGCATTCTATCCAGAAGCATCGAGAGTACAGGGATAGAGTGAAGGATAAGTATAAGGTACTGTTCCTTTTTTGTTTGTCCTTTCCGAGATCTAAAGTTGAGCTTGTGCTGGCAGCGTCTTCACGAGGATCTTTACACTCTAGACCCGGATCAAATCTTTGTGGAGCCTTTTAGGAAGGCAGTTGAGAATGGCTCCGAGGCGGCCTTGAGGGAGATCCTTACCGAGCATTCTCCGGGAGTTTTTACGTTTACCATGCTCCAGCCCGGCTTCTGCTCGAAAGTCTTAGAGGAGGTGTGTTTTACCTCATATCGTTTTAGTTGCGGCTTAATTTTGTTCTTCCGCAGGTTGCGCACTTTGAAAAGTGGGCACACGAGGTCAAAGTTAGTGTGCTCCGGCCCAACACCATGAACAACTATGGAGCTGTGCTGGACGATATCGGCATGGAGACGATGCTGGACCAGTTGATGATGAAGTTTATTCGTCCGTTTGCAGCACGTATGTCAGGAACATTTGTGGTTACAGTCTTCTTAAGTCGTGTCTTTGTCGCAGTTCTCTTTTTTAACGTTGGAGGTGCCACACTTGACACGCACCATGGCTTTGTGGTGGAATACAGTATTGGGGGAGATCTCGATCTTGGTGAGCAGTGAAAGTGATGAATTGTAGCATGTGACATGAGTCTTGCTTCAGGTTTTCACGTGGACGACTCCGAAGTTACGCTAAACGTCTGCCTCGGCAAGGAATTCGATGGCGGCGAGTTGTTCTTCCGCGGTGTTCGATGCGATGCTCACGTCAACGGAGAAGCTCGCTCGGAGGTACGAGGAGTTCACTCGAGTTCGATATCTTTGATTGAGCATCACCCGCAGGAAATGCTGGAATACTCTCACGTCCCCGGCCGAGCAATCCTACATGCCGGACGCCATCGACACGGTGCGAAAGCCATCACTTCCGGCCAGAGAACAAACTTGATCCTTTGGTGCAGGAGGTGAGTGAAGAAAAAAACGTGTTTTTTCTGCGAGCAGTGTTCTAAAAGTTCGTTTTTTCTGCTAGCTCTGAGTTCCGCGAGCTCAAAAAATATCAGAGAGATTTCTCCGCTTGGTGTGGAGAATGCCTTCTTCGCAAAAAGGAGAGGCGGCGACGCTTAACGAATGCCAAGAGGCAGCCTGCTGCGTGAAGAATAACAACACCACTGTCAATCCGGCAACCATGTACTTGTAAGAAGGATCTCTAGATGCAAATTTTTTTCCTTTTGTTCTTCCTTTCTTTCCACCAGGAATGTTGGTTGTACACATCGCGGCACTGTGACCGTGGTAAGCTTCTTATAAGAACTACGTGAGAACTTTACTCGTCTTGCTTTGAAGTTACAGCGATCGCCGGAGGCTGCACGAATCGAGCTGGTCTCTTGTAGATCTCGACGAGCCGCGCAACTCTGGCTTGCTCTTTCGCTTTCCTCTTCACGCGAAGCGCTCGAAAGTGGTCGCGCTTCTTCACTCTCCTGCTGTTGGGATTCTCGGGAACTTCGATCTTGGGATAGACACTCACCTGGAAGAAGAAAAGCTATGGAACCTCGAGAGCGAGCAATCGACGAAGAAGAACTTACCTTTTGTTTGTCAGGCCAGAGCCTCTCGAATTTGACGACTCCATCGATCAGGGAATAGATCGTGTAGTCTCTTCCCAGTCCTACATTGTTGCCTGGATGGAACTGGCAGCCTACACAGAATTAGCGCTTCTTCTTCCTCTCTAGAGCTCAATCCATCAATCAATCCAATCGAGGGAGAGATTGCTCTTACCTTAGTTCCTCTCTGGCGGATGATGATAGATCCCGGCTTGGCAGTCTCGCTGCCAAACACCTTGACGCCCAGCCGCTGCGCTTGCGAATCGCGCCCATTCTTGGTGCTGCCGGTACCCTTCTTGTGCGCGGCGTGGATGAAGAGCGGCAGCCTCGCCGGCGCCGTGAGGAATCGATTCCTGCGCTGGAGCGCGCCATCGCTGCCGGAGAAGAGGGAAGATCCGAGAGAGAGGCCCGAGAAGGCGGAGGCTAACGACGCCATAGCCAGAGCTCAATGAACGGCTCACGATGAAGGGGATAGCATTGAAAATTCTTAGCTTGACCTAATCGCGAATGGCAATTTAGGGTTTATCGATCGAGCGCCTTGCTGGATGGCAGTGCAGGCCGGAATGGCGACATCCAAGCTCATCATTCTCCTTGGAGCAGGTAATCGATCGCCCCGGCGCTGGAGCTGTGATCGGCCGATTGATTGATTCGTCGTCTTTGGCAGGGATGACTGGCTCGATTCTTATAAAGAATGGGAAGCTCTCGGATTTCTTCAAGGATCTTAGCAAGGTTTTTAGTGCTGTTCTTGGTGGATTGGCGTGGCAAATTCGTGTTTTCCTTTTTTCCTTGCAATCGCAGGTTTTCTCGAAGCACTTGAAAGAGGATGACAAGGATGAAGTGACGGAAACGCTGGCACAGCAAGTATGTGACAAAGAAAAATATCTTCTTTGCTGATGCTTTCCACTGTCTGTAGGTCCAGCGCTTGACCAGCGATCTAAGACAGTTAGCTGGCTCCAGGAACATCACGGTTGTGAATGCTCCTGGCACCTCTGGGCAGTCAAGTATGATCGAGGGTAGTTTCTTTCACGCGTTTTAACTTGGAATTCTATGCAGGTAATCTTTCCTCTCTCGCCATGCCTGCGCTCGTCATTGGTGTTGCTGGATATGGATACTTTTGGTGGAAGGCAAGTACTTTCTCGAGCATAAGAAGCTTTTGATTGAGCTTTGCTTGCTTGCAGGGCTGGTCATGGACGGATGTCATGTATGTCACCCGTCGAAACATGTCGAATGTGGTTGCGAGCGTGTCAAAGCAACTAGATCAAGTCTCGGCCGCTGTTACGGTAAGTTTGGATCGTCCGTGACCCTCTATAATTTTCTCACAGGCAACGAAACGGCATCTAACTTCACGGATTGATTCGGTCTCGAAAACTCTGGACGACAGTGTTGCGGTTCAGGGATTGATAAAGAACGAGGTTGGGAAAGCGCGTCCTTTGTAGCTTGCACAGCTTGCTAACGAGTTTACTGGCCAGGTGTTTGAAATTCGTGGAGATGTGGCTCGTGTTGGCGGGGATATTGGAGCTGTACAACAAATTGTCGAGGGCTTGGGCAATCAGCTCGACGATGTACAAACCAAGCAGGTTTGTCTTTCACTTTCTTCGTGGTTTTCTTTGATAGTAAAGTATGATCTATAGGACTTTACAAACCAAGGGATTATCTTGCTTTGTCAATTTGCAAGGAGATGGGAAGAGACTAGGCGCCAAGAACTGCCTGGGGTACGTAGCCTTTTTTAAAACTGTTGCGCGCGAGGATGACATGACATCTCTATCTAGATTTCTCCCATCTTGAGTTTGCAGAACGGTGAAGCCAAGCCCGCTAGCGGTGTCGATAGCATTCTACAGGCAAGAAAATTCGGTTTTTCTTGGACCTTTGTAACTGGAATCTAACTTTTTCTTTTCGTTCGTTGTTGCAGGGGCTACCTCCGCTGCCTAAAGCACGTCTAGAGCGATCGGCATCCGCTACTGGTTCAGGACTGAAGGTAGAGTAGAAAAATCCAAACCTCCGTCTTTGCTACTTAGCCCTTCCATCGTCAGGAACTCCAGTTCATCTCCGATGCGCTTTCTGGAAACTCTGGCGATAGCTCCAAGCTCCAGAGGACATTGACACCGAACTTGTCATTCAGGTATGCGCTGTTTGCCTTGTAAGCTATGCTATCGTCCTGACAATATTCTCTACCAGGCTGCAAAAGACTTGAATATGTGTATAAATCCACGGAGGAGAATCTGGCGGTGGTAGCAGTGGCAGCGAGCTCTTTTCATTCTTCTTTTCTCGACGCCAGGCAACTCGGGCACATGTTAGGAGCGAAGTTCTTCGACAAAACAATGGCGAAGTTCTTCGAGAAAACAATGGAGGAAGTGAGATCCAAGAGCTTGCCTTGTCAAAGGTAACAGTTTTGCTACGTGATGGCGCTAAGATCCCAGGAGAGAAAAAAAAATGGAACCAAAAAAATCTTGTTGTAAGTAGTATATGATATCTGGGAGGAGGCAAGACCAGAGTAAAAAACCGCGAAGACCAGAGTAAAAAACGCGAAGAAATGCGAAGAGTCAATCCAGAGGCATGTGGGAAGTCCAGTTCTTACGGCGGTGACATATGCCGCGAATCGGGCTCGCCCAATGAGATCTCGCCACGTCATGCAGGGATATTCGAATTTAAAATTAAATATGCTTTCTTCCGTCTTTCTTCCATGTGCATGGTGGCGTGTTTTTCTTCTGGGAGGGAAGAGCGCCAGAAAGAAAAAAGCAGTAAAAAATGGAGGAGAATTTTCGCGCTGTTTGATCCAATTCCAAGAGCTTCCAAATCTCTTCCCATTCGAATTCGATTCCACCAGGACAGAGAGAAGCGTCACTTCCATCTCAAAAGTTTGTTGCCTTGCTCTTGTTGCTTTCGCGATGCCAGAGATCGCCAGTGCCACAGCCTTTTCTTCTCCTCTTCCTTTCTTTTCTCTAGCTCTGGAGCATTTGGATTTCATCCGCCGTGTGGTCCTTCCATCCACCTTGCCTCGAGCGTTCTAGCCGCTTTCTTTTCTTTCTTTTCTTGCTTCGCGTAATTGGCTGGAGTCTTAAACCCGCAGTGGACTTGGACGCTCGCCCTGTCCTTGTGTACCTCGCGCATTTAATTTTCGGAGAGCTTCCTTCTTCCCTCCACTGCGCACTCGCCCATCTTCCACTTTCGCCCCTCTCTCCCTTTCATACCAGGAAGGACGTTGAGAACGAACGGAAGAGGAAGAGGAAGAATGCGGCATTGATCGTAATTGCTTTGCTCCGGAGCGAAGAGGAGGAAGGAGGAGGATTGATATTTATGGATCAAAGCTCTAGTCCTAGTATCAGTCCATCCTCGCATGATCTAGCGCAGGAGTATCATGATCAGCCTCACGACCAAGCAGGGAAGAAGTTCACGACGACGACGATGCTGGCCGTGGGTCTGGGAATCTCGTCCTTCGCCGCCATTGCAATGCTGCTCCTTCTCATCTACCAGAAGATCTCGCACAGGAGAAAGAGGAGGAGGACGAGCAGGGGGGATTTCACTGCGGCAGAGGATTTCATGACACAGCGTAAGTACTTAGAGTTTTTCTTTCCAGGAATTCGTGAGAGATTTTGATCGATCGATCGGTTCGCATTTGCCACAGGGTCGGACAAGAGCACCACAGAGTGTATGCTCATGAATCACTCCTCCAATAATTCCTACAGCTCGCCATCCCCAACTCCTCGTCCCGTTTTGCCGCCTCCATCGCTGCTAACTCTCCAAATCTCCCCTCCTCCAAACAATTGCTCCGGTGCCGGAGGAGAGGAGCGCGATCACATCGCCATCAAGCGGCCTGGACCACAGCCTTTCTCCCTCCACCAGCTCCAGATCGCCACGAACAGCTTTAGCGAGCGCAACATCATCGGCCGCGGTGGATTTGGCTGCGTCTACAGGGGAATCCTCGCGGATGGGAGGGTGGCGGCGGTCAAGAAGCTCGATCTCGAGGGCAAGCAGGGAGAGGAGGAATTCTGTGTCGAGGTATATCACATTCTTCCCACATTCTTCGTGCTTGAATCATCCATTACGTACTCAATCTTCTCATCGATCGATCATGGAATTCATGCCAAAGAAACTGATGGGTTTTGCCAGATCGAGATGCTGAGCCGAGTCCAAGCTCCAAAGCTGCTGGAGCTGCTGGGCTACTGCACGGAGAACGAGCACAGGCTCCTCGTGTACGAATACATGGCCAAAGGGAATCTCCAGCAGCATCTCTATCCGGACGGTACATAGTGCGTGAACTTAGCTTTCATTCTTTGATCTCTCTTTCTATCAGAGGATGACCATGGCTTTGTTCCACTCGACTGGACGACGAGGCTCAAGATCGCCTTGGATGCCGCCAAGGGTCTCGAGTTCTTGCACGAGTTCGTCACCCCACCGATAATCCACAGGGATTTCAAGTGTAGCAACATCCTCCTCGACGACAAGCTCAACGCGAAACTCTCGGACTTTGGGCTCGCCAAAGTGGGATCCAACAAAGTGAACGGCGATGTCTCCACCAGGGTTCTCGGAACCCATGGCTACGTTGCTCCAGAGTATGAACTGGAGCATTCTTCCATTGTGTTTTCACTAGTTTTTCTCACTTGGGTGATTTTGTCTTGTCCAGGTATGTGTTGACAGGACACTTGACAACGAAATCTGATGTTTATAGCTTTGGAGTTGTGTTGCTCGAGATTCTTACTGGCCGTGTGCCAGTCGATATGAAACGACCTGCTGGGGAAGGCGTGCTTGTCTCTTGGGTAGGTTCTCGATATGAAACTCGAGCAATTTGCATCACATTTTATGTGGAACTTTGCAGGCGCTTCCCAGGTTGACGGACAGGGATAAGCTGGTGGGCATGGTGGATCAGGCTCTGGCAGGGCAGTACTCCATGAAAGAACTCATCCAGGTGATTTGTCGATAAAGAATACCTTGACAAGGTTTTGATTTTGTTGTGTGGCTACGTAAAGGTGGCGGCAATTGCTGCGATGTGCATACAACCGGAGGCGGACTATCGGCCGCTCATGATCGATGTGGTGCAGTCGCTGGCACCACTGGTGAAACAAAGGCTTCAAAATCGAACCGGGTGAAGAAGATCAGCAGGGTCAATCATAAATATCGCAAAACGATGAGTTTTCATGTAGATATTTCTAACTACAGAGATGTTTATAGAACATTTGTTTTCACAAAAGGGGAAAAAAGAAGAACTTATCAATGTGATCAATGACTTCGAAGTTCCAAGCTCGATGATAAGCTACTGCTATCTCGCCTCGCGGCAAATATCCCTTAGAACACACAAGTTTTGCAAGTTTATACTGCTGGGATCGAATCCATAGCGAATTATGGGATCGATCGATTACCAGCCTACAACCAAAGGAAAAAAGCTCTATCCGATTGGATCTCTTAACAAGGCTTACATGCTGATCGTTTGTTTATCTAATTTTCGGACATTAGGAAGCCCTAAAAGCTTTTCACATTTTATTTTAGAGTCTTTACATTTCGTTTTCGCGGATGCTCTGTTTTTAGGGTTCTTCCTTCTCTCTCTAGCTCTCGCTCGCCCGCTCGCCCGCTCGCTCGCTCGATCACCACCAGCGGTAGCACAGGCGGAAACATCTAATCTTGATCCACCGCACGCCCCTCTTCACCGAATCGCCCACTCGCCTCCTGGAATCGAATCGCTTGTACGCCGCGACGCGCCGCTTCCTCTTTGCCTCCGGATCGCTGGAATTCCACCCCAGGCTCGCAAGCCGCAGGGATCCGCCTCTCTTCGTCTTGGCCGCCCTCTTGGATTGCCCGTGATCGTCCGCGTCGTCGCCGGCATAGCCATAGGAATAGGAATGCGAATTGGGCAAGTAGTGCCGCGGGTAATTGTAGCTGGATTCTGGCGCGTAAGGCTGGACATCCATAGCCCCCATCGATCGAGTGGGACGATCGAGGATTAGAAGAGGAATGGAAGAAATATAGGGGAGAGAGAGAGAGAGAGAGAGAGAGGGAGGGAGACCTCACAACACGTATATTGACTTTGCGCTCAATAGAAAGATTCAAAGGAAATCTCCACGTCGCGAGAGAAAACGCTGTAATTGGGACCCTCTTTGTGGCTCGATCGTGCCAAGATCGAAGGCCTAGAGATGGGATTTCTCTCTAGCTTATGCCTTTCCCCCCTGGGCCCAAGCAAATCAATCGCCCAGATCCTCGCCACGATGCGATTCGAACCCACGACCTCTGCAATAGATTCTTAGACTATTCCCCCACATGGTACGGTATCTTTGCGCTACGTAGGAAACTCTTATTAGATCGTTAACCTGTACAAAAATGGGAGCAAAAGATACTGGGAATGCGAAGGAGATCTATGGCGCTTACCTCGGAAGAACTCGATTTGGAGGGAGAGGGAGAGTTGTCCTAGACGGTGATGAATGCGTCCTGCTGCTATCTTGCGGCTCCTGGAAGAGAGAAAACCGCTTATGTAAATCAAGCAAAGAGCTAAAACTTCTACTCACGTAGCCGGCCTTCGATGTTTCCACGGCTGCCTCGAGCGTTTCGTTGATCTCCTTGATGGTTGGACGATCGTTGCTGCTCTGGGCGGTACAAAACACGGCGATCTCCACGATTTTTAGAGCTGCGGCGGCTGAGAATTTCCTATCCATCAGCGGGTCAGCGAATTTGTGGATGTCTGATCCTCTCTCGGCAACTCTTTGGGCCTGAGAAAGAAGAAAAGGTAACGAACTTTGCGTGAAGTGGTTTCCACTTACAGCTCTGACGAGTGAGTAACGGTGTTGTAGATTAAAGTCAATCGGCTTTCTTCCGGAAACAAGCTGGAGGAGAACGATTCCGAAGCTATAGATATCGCTCGCCAGCGTGAGCTGCCCCCTTGACATGTACTCCGGATCCAGATAGCCAGATGTTCCCTTGACTTCTGTGAAAACGTGCGATTCCTCCATCGTTATGAACTTTGACAAACCAAAATCAGAGAGTTTGGCTTCCATATTGTCATTGAGAAGTATGTTGGTTGGCTGCATAGAAAAAGAAGAAGCAAATATGAGCTCTTTTCGCAAAAGCTACAAAGAAGAAGGTTCCAAACCTTGACATCCCGATGAATAATTGCTCCTCCCACGTTGGTGTGAAGAAAAAACAGTCCTCGAGCACTTCCGAGAGCAATATTGAGACGTTCTTCCCATGTCAGAGGAGGTCTGTCTCCTGCGCAAAATAATCAGCAAACGATCCATGAAAAAAGGTAGCTTACCAAATAGCCATTGCCACAGGTTCCCGTTGGCACAAAACTCATACACGAGGTAATAACCCTCAAAGGACTGGCAGTAGCCCAGGAGGCTCACCAAGTTCGGATGCCTCACTTTGGACAAGCTCTCTACTTCCTGGAAGAAAGTGTCCGCCTTTTTCTCTTTGTCGATGTGCTTGATAGCCACAAGCTGTCCGCTGGGAAGAACACCTTTGTGAACCAGTCCAGCACTTCCTGAGCCAAGATAGTTTTCACTGCTAAAGTTTCGGGTGGCCTTCCAGATTTCTTTCCTGGAAAATCTGTAAAGTTCAGTGTGCAGCAACTTGCCTTGGTCCTTTGGCTCTGTTTGTTACATAAACGACGCACAATCAGCATGAGGTTGGCTGATTTTATTTTTTGACGATACCTTCGAAGCTGCTGGACCCGATTTTGTCCGATTCCTTCTTTGATGCATACTTCCGACAAAAAAACGAAAGCAATACGAGAGCTCCTCCAACTGCTATAAAGCTGCAGACAAATATCAACGACGTTTCCAATACTACCTCTGCACACGGCACAGAAAAGGCGATGAGGATCATAAACTTAAACTCGGAATTATGTACCTCGTTTATGGCTGGGAGAAGAAAGAATTCCTGATAAAGAGGAAACGCAAGTATCAGAAATAGAGTCCGCTTCTGTAAGCTCCTTACCAAACACACTCAGTTGAGTCAAGAAGCTGGCCCAAGACTCGTTCCAGATATCTCTGCTGATCACGCCAACAAGGAGAGAGGTTGCACAGTTATCCACCGAATCGTTGAGGTTGCGTGCCAGTTCCAAGGCGCTAGTCGAGAAGTTATGAAGACATCCGGCATCGTTTCGGGGCCGCGTGCAAGAGCTTAGGACATCATTGAAAGTCACCTGTGCCGTTGTCAAGTTACCCAGCAGCTCGCCCATGGTACCGAAGTTGCAGGGTAACTGGTAAGCAGTATAACGGGGTGGCGCGAAGTTGCAGTAGTCGTAGCTAATTCCCAAGTCCAGGCTGTGTGTGGCTTTCCAACAAGCTTGACTCAGTGTTTCATTCAAAAACAATGAGGAGCCTCCTGTCTGGTTGGTGTAGACGGCAATCACTCGAGACAAGTAGACCAAAGCGTTTTTGCAACATTCGGATGGCTCCAAGCCACTGTCTGGTTCCGACGAGCAGCTGTCGAGCTTAGTGTAGCGAACGGAGCTGAAGTTTAGAGGACAAACTGGCACAAGAAGAAATATATCAGAACTTTGTATACAGAGAGAGATTTAGTACCTTGTGCTTGAGCTCTCGCCATCCCCAAAACCAGCAAGCAGATCCAGATGAAATCCATCCCCAGTTTGAACAAATGCGAGCTGCAGCAGCATCGGCTGCAAACGGCTGAGCAGAAAGCACAAGAGATTTAATTGAAAAGATCTTTGTCGTGACTGTCATTGAGATTTCCGTCACAGCCGTCTGCATCTTTGCATAAACCGCGTCAAATAAGTCGTGGTGATGTGGAGAAGAGAACACTACAGCTGCTTCACCATCCATGAAAAGATTGCAATAGTTAATTGTTCGGCAATATATGACGCTTACGCTAATGTGCAGGTGATTATAACTTGAAAGCCAGATACAGAAAGCGAACACTTGGCAACCCTCCATTTCAGAATCTGTACGAAAAGTGAACATTTTAGACAGCAAAGCAGATGAGAAAAAACACTTCAAGAAACAAACCGGCCATAAAACTGTCCTTCGCTTTTCCCCAGACAGTTTGTACGCTTGGAATCATGCTCGTCGTCTTGTCGTATCACGACTTTGCTGCTCAATGATATGTCAGTCAAGGTATGGATTTTTAAATATCACCTGAACTGTCGTCAATGCGGCTGTGTCTACTACAGATCCAGATTTTGCGCCTGAATTTACTGTCACCAACACACTAAGAAAAACGTGGAGAGAATCATCATATAAGAAATATTTTTGACGAGCTTATTTCGGGACCAATGCCTAAGCCACTGGTCTCACGTTTCAAAATTCAGTCCTGCAAAGATGTATCCTGCCTGCTCCTATCCTTCCCTCAAATCGTATTCTCTGTAGCGCGGGCTCCTCGGATACACGAACGCTGTCAAAGTCAGCTAGACTTGAAGACGGACCTAGTGAGTCCCAGTTAAAATCTGATATAGCAGTTGCAGTTGCCTGGAAGTCCAAAAGTTGCGTCAGTACACCACCAAGTACCCGAAATGAACGTACATCTGCCGAATCTGTTTCCCAATCCAACCAAGGGGTCACTACGCCATCTGTATTTACTGCCACTGCCCCTGTTTTCCACCGAGGAAACTCCTCACTTCGGCTAGGCACCTGCTTTCTTGACGGCGATTTCCTGTGGCTTGTGGCATTCCTGGAACTTTGAGCAACAAGCCTCTTTCCCGACTTCGACGGTCTTCCATCCAGTGATTCTTCTGTTTCGGACGTCGAAATAGAAGCAAACTCTTCAAAGTACTTTTGTGCTTCTTCGTCAAGGGCCTTCGATATAGTTGCTCTTTCTTCAACACCCTGTACAAAATACCATGTTAGTGGGTCGTTTTAAAAGTATACAAGCTTTTACCCTTCTAGTTTTACGTTTTGGCTGCTCGGCGGGCTTATCATGTGAAGGTCTGCCTTTGACTAGTTTGGCAAGTTCATGACGCGTTTCTTCTTCTTTAGCAAGTTGTGACAGTAGCTCCTGAGTTCTGATCTCCGACTATAAGTAGAAAAAAATTAATTAAAAATAAAAACACAAAAAACAAAACAAACAAATGTACCTGCTCCAATTTTTCTGCATACTTTTGTCGAACGTCTGACTCCGCTACATCCCCTTTCGATGCAACCAGCGTTAGCATATCCTTCTCTAAAGACTGTGCGTGTGTTAGCGTAATATTTTTGCTCAAAAAACTTATATATACCTGTTCGATTTCCGCCTTAAGATCGGCTACAGCTTTGCGGACTTCTTCACGCATTATCCCATAGAGGTCGGCTTCATCGACATCTCCAGCCGGGGGATCCATTGGCTGCGAAACAAAATAGTAAACACGGACAAAGAAAAGAAATACACACAGACCTTCAATTGTGCATGCACAGCTCTGATTGTTCTTTCCTCGGTTTGGATGTCAGTTCCAGGGTGTTCCCCAGCAGTGCCGCCTCGATGCCCCGGGCCTTGCGACTCACTTCTCCTGTACCTACCGATAGGCTCCTTTGAGGAACTGCTCCTCCTTGGCTCTTGGGATGTACTCCTGGATGTAAAAACAATGCCTGCTCTTTGAGAACTTCTGCCTCGTCGTTCTGACTCGTCTTCCTCATCCCTGTTCCCCGCAAGTTCACGTAGCTCGTTTCTTCCGTTCCTTGCACCGGGTTCTTTCGAGGTGCTTCTGTCACGTTCCTCGTTTCTTCCGCTCCTCGCACCGGGTTCTTTCGAGCTGCTCCTGCCTTGCCGGGGCTCCTGTGACTCGCGTCTAATGCTTGGTTCCTTGGATTGGCTTCTTCCTTGCCGGCTCAAACTTGTCTCCCGACCTCGTGTGTAGACTCCGGAGTCACTACTATTTAGCAGTAATTCGCTGGAACTTTGCCTGCCACCCAATGGTTCCACGCTCTGCCGCCGAAGACCAGGCTCCTGCGACTCACTCCTCCTGGGCCTTGAAAAGTCGCTACTTTGCCGCCTGAGACCAGGCTCTTGCGATTCGCTTCTACGCCTCACTTCCGGACCTCTCGAGTCACTCCTCCGGCTGGGCTCTATACTTCTCTGCCTCCCTCGTGCGCTTGCAGTACTTTGCTGGAACCGTGGAATGGTGGCGGCATTGCGACTTATCTCCGTCTGCCGGAACCTATCGATGATACTCGAAGCTTCACTCTAAGAAGAAAAAAAAAACATAAAGTACGCATCAATCATCAAACCATACTCCAGTGAGATTAAAATACAGAGACACTTCACCTCTGAGTCACTGGCAAGATGGCGATTGTAAGGCCCGGGCTCGTAGCTCTCCTGGTCCGAATCCCTCTGAGACGACGCATCCTGATAGTTGCTAGTGCTGTCCAGCACGGACCCCGATTCCGAGTGGCTGCTCCCCCTTCTATGACCCTGGCCCTGGTTTTCTTGAAATTCCCTCCGCGTCGTGGATCTAAACGCCGACACCGCCATAATCCCTCGCTTCCGGATCTACACCCCGCCTAGATCGTGCCGCATTGCCGATATTTCGAGCTGGAATCCCTTCCCTGCGCATGCACGGCCGCGAGTTCTAGCTCTACAGTACCTCTAAAGACCTGGCGCCGATCCCTCCAAGGCGGCGATGGCGCGATGGCGCGCGAGATTGGGGCGCCCTTGGCACAATGCGCGCCTCGCTCTCTCCCCGCCCTGTCCCGCCCAGGGATGACGCCGACGAGCGCACAGACAAAACAGCCTTGATAGTGGAGAATGGCCCGCCCCGGTTAACCGGGCTCCGTTAACTTCCGCTAACTTAACGGAGCTTTTCAAATTAAAGTGCCCTAGGGTTTAGGGTTTTAGGGAGATTCCGCGAATATTCGCTCCTCTTTGAAATCTCGTTTTTGGCCTCTACGACTTTGAAAGTTCTCCTACAAAGCACGCGGAAGTTAGAAGCTAGGCTAGGTGTGTCTCAAGACACTTACATGACCACTTATACGCTAGAGAAGTTTTGGCGCTCTCGCGCTTCCTCCCAGCTTCGTTGATCAACGAGGACGACCATTCGACCAACCCTCTCACACACACTTGGAAGTTCTCCTCCTTTAAAATCCCCCGCACGATCGATATAATCAAGACGACATGGATCCCCCGCGACTGGGAAGCGCGCACCGCATTCTCTCCGCCTTAGACACGGACGAGCAAGTTCTCCGTTTCGTGGAGGCCATCACGAGCGACGTCGCGAGCATCCAGTCGGAGCTCCTCCAGCAAATCCTGGCGGACAATGCCGACGTTGCCTACTTCCACAGGCACGGCCTCTTTGGAGTTCCCAGCGCCGAGGACTTCCACTCGCGGCTGCCGCTCATCTCGTACCAGGACATCGAGCTCGACGTCGCGAGGATAGCCAGCGGCGACGAGGATGGCCATGCCAAGATCCTGTGCGCTCGTCCAGTGCGAGAAGTTCTCAAGAGGTAGTTCCCAGCTCGCGACTCTCTTAACTTGATGAAAGCTCGTTTGATCACAGCTCCGGTACCTCTGGAGGACGCCAAAAGCTGTTTCCAAAGCTCAGTGACTACGACCCCGAGTTCCTCGTCCTCAACAGAGTTGCCCGTGCTGCCTTGAACAGGTAAGTTCGTTCCGTCCAGAGAGAGGGCCCGATTTTCATCCTGTTCTGACCGACGGCATTCCAGGCAAGGTCCCTTCAACACTGGCAAGTCCCTCCACTTCATCTACGTGAGGAATCCCGAAGTGACCCCCGGCGGCGTGAAGCTCTCCTCCGGCCTCAGTGGCTACTTCACCAGCCCGGCTTTTCGTAACCGAAAGATTGATCCGGCGACGAGCTACACCTCCCCCGACCAAGTTCTCCAGTGCGTTGACTACATCCAGGCTAATTACTGCCATCTTCTCTGCGGCCTCGTTCAAAGGGACCAAGTTGTATCGGTCGGCTCGGTCTTCGCATCAACGTTCGTAAGGAGCTTGAAGTCTCTGAAGTGCCAGTGGAGAGATATCTGCCAGGACATCGCCGAGGGAGCGGTGAATAGCAGGATTGTCACAAGCCTTCCAGTCAGAAACGCTGTCAATGCCATCCTCCGGCCGGATATCGAGCTTGCTGATGCCATACGAAAGGAATGCTGTGGTGGGAACTGGAGAGGTATAGTGAGACGCCTGTGGCCCGAGGCTAGACTTGTCCAGACGATAATAACCGGCACCATGCAGCAATACGTTTCCATAATCGACATGCTGACCGACGGTCTTCCGATTGCTTCGTCCCTGTATGCGTCTTCGGAGTGCAGCAGCCTGGGTGTTAACCTGGATCCAGTATGTCCACCATCTGAAGTTCTGTACACGCTGTTCCCGTGCTTTGCATACTTTGAGTTCCTTCCCTTGGAAAACCGACTATCGGCCCCTGACGAAGACCAAGGGCAGGAAGAACGGAGCTTCGTTTCCTGCGACAACCTGGTAAAACTAGCAGATGTCAAAGTCGGAGACGAGTACGAGCTGGTACTTACCACCAAGGCCGGTTTATATCGGTACAGGGTCGGCGATATTCTCAAGGTCGTCAAGTTCCACAATGATGCTCCTCAATTCGCTTTTGTCCGGAGGGCCGGTGTGCTTCTGAGCGTTGACATGGACAAGACTGACGAGCTTGAGCTACATAAGGCAGTGACGCAAGCCTGGAATCGTCACCAGGAGCACAGCGAAATTCGCCTGGTGGACTACACTAGTCGAGTTGACTTGTCGTCCCAGCCAGGTCACTATATCATCTACTGGGAGGCCTTCCCAGATCCTCAGATTCTCGAGCTTGACGTGTGCTGCTTCGAGCTTGAAGAATCGCTTAGCGTGGTGTATCGCCGAAACCGAAGGGAAGGAAGCGTAGGACCATTAGAGATCAAGCTTGTCCGGCAGGGAACTTTCGACAAAATAATGGACCATGTGGTACAGAATGGCGGGGCGAGCTACGGACAGTATAAGACGCCAAGATGTGCCAAAGACCCCAAGGTTGTGAGCATTCTGGAAAGCAGTGTCATTGCAAAGGGACAAGCGAGGTACATGCAAACCAGTACCTAGCGTGTGCGCATCTAGGCGCGAGAAGACGACGCCTTCCCGTTTAAATTGACCAGCAGGCTGGTATAAACATATATTAGAACAAGTATTTCAGTAAACGAGTATTTCAACAAACGAGTACTGTTACCTGAGACATTACTCTCCTCTCGAGGCAGAAGGTTGACATAAACATGTTTGACAAGTTCAGCAAGCCACGAGGCCTCGCTCAGGGCCTGAGAACTCGACCAAACGGTCAGAAGTATACTTACTTTTCAGATAGAACAGTCTAGTGCTAAGATCTACGAAAACATATTTTCATAATCCAGTGAAGCTGTATACAACAAACGCATCGTCAGGAAGTCAACCTCTCTGTTCAAAAGTCTGCTCATACCTCTAGTAGCAAATCCGTCAACCTCACCGTAGATACGAATGGGCACGACGAAATATCGCAATATCGAATTATATATCCAGTTGACCACCAAAATGTCGAATCAGTATATAGCTACAAGCTCCATGAGACTGCAAGAAAAAACTTAAAAGTCGAATCAGTTGATACAGCCCACAGATACTTACCTTACACTCCTTGCGCCGAAGATTCTGATTGTTCATCTCTACCTTCACGGTCAGCATTGTCTGGCACATCCAGTTTCGACAGGATGAAGTTGCAAATCGAATCGAAGGCGGACATTACGACTCCATCTCCCTTCGTTGTTCCCGACGATAGATGCTCCATCGGGTTCTTCTTTATGGTGCCGAAGAGGTCCGGAGAAGAAACACCACACAGTCTTTTGTCGAGTGGTTCTTGGCTTGAAACCCAGTTGACGGCATTGCCTTCAAGAAACTTGAGTTGATCGTACGAAAGCACCTAAGAGTGAACAAGTTACTATCTCGTTAATTTTCAAGGAAGGAAACTTACTCGCAATGAACCATCTGGAATTTGTGCATCACAGAATGCAATGCATCTCAGTCGCTGGAGTGCTCCCCATCCTGCCAGAAACAGGGAGACGTAAAACAAGACGATTGATCATCATTTAAAACCTCGGTGCTTTAGAAGCTCGATAGCGAGTGTTCCGCCATAGGCGTGCGCAACCAACGCCAGCATTTTGTCAGGGAAAGTCGCAGACACAAGGTCCCAGGCACACAAAACGTGGTCAAGAAGAGCTTCAAAGCTTGCTTGTTGCTGAAAGTTACTTTTCTCTGTCAATTCGACGTGTTCGCTGGAAATACGGTAAGCTATACCTTTTTTCCATTAAGCATCACCTCGTTTGGGTTCAGGACAAGCACCGCAATATCAAGCTCATGAGCCCACTCTGAATATGAAAGGTTCAGTTAAGAAGATCATACAGGCATTGATACATTACCCAGAAATGGCAAAACGCTGCCTGTACGAAGAGAGTCCTGGACAAATCCAAAACCAAAACTTTAGAATACTAGAGAATGCATATCACCGTGAGACAGAGGCTCCTCGACCACTGGCCAGCACTGTTTGTAAAACCGAAAGTCAGAAAACTTTGGGCTAAGTGAAAAACGTACTTCAATTCTCCACGCCCACACAAAAGGATAACCAGCGCCCGTGCTGTCTTAGCATTAGATGACAGGAACACCGTGCTTTCCATTTTCTGGACCACCTGCGTAATGAGATGTTAGGCTCGGTTACTGTTGTGAATTGTATACTTACCCCACCATAAGCCAAAGCTAAAGTCCTTTTCAGAGTGAATGTTTCCCGCGTCATACCATAAGTCTGACATCACGGATAGTTTTTGAGCGCTAGCAAGTTCCTAGGAAATCAGCTCCAACCTCGACCATGAGCTCTTGAATGTAATCCGCGACCGCATCGACCAGTTTCTTGTAGCCAGCTTCCTGTTACAATGCATGTTTATAACAAACAAGCATGTAACAAGCATTACCTTGTTAAACTTTTCCAGGGTAAGCCTTTCTGCCAAAGAGTGAAAAAACAATTAGATCCGATCTTATATATTTTTACCTGAGAGGCTATCCCTGAGCCGAAGATCCGAGTCGAAGAAGAAGCCCAAGCGATGAAGCTCCCGAGCGGCAAAAGAAGAGGTCTTCTTCTTCGAAACCCGACGTAGAGATCTTTTCGCAAAGCTGAGCAGATTCCATACCTTGGGACTATCGGGCTCTGGTAATATCAGTTAGCTTCGAGTGAGTGATCAAACCGGATTGGAAAACGATGCGCTTACCAGTGGTTTGCTTGCAACCTTTGTGCTCGGCTCCAGCAACTTGGACAAACGTATAGCAAGAAGAACTAGGATCAAACACGAGCAAGACGATAGCGAGATACCGGTTTCCTCATTGGATGTCGACGAAGATGTCGACGAAGATGTCGACGAAGATAGAGAAGGATCGTCATTCGGAGGAGCTCCGCAAGCGAAGAAGAGCCGAAATATCCCGCAACACGTCCGATATCGGCTCCATCGTGACGATATTTCGATGCCGCTGTCTCGATCGGTCGATTCTTGAGAGTTGGCGCTTGATCCTGCAAGGCGATTCTAGAAAATCGCTGGGAAAAAGGGGCATTACCAGTTGACTTGTCGACGTCGCTGCCTCGATCGGTGGATTCTTGACCGTCGGCGCTTGATCCTGCAAGGCGATTCCAGAAATTCGCTGCGAAGAAGCGGCATTACCAGTTGAGATCTTCTTCCTGTCGATGTCGCTGCCTCGATCGGTCGACTCTTGAGCGTCGGCGCTTGATCCTGCAAGGCGATTCCAGAAATTCGCTGGGAAGAAGCAGCATTACCAGCTGACAGCCTCGCTCCCATCTTCTTCCTTTCTCCCCGCAAATGCAAAAAGAAAATAGGGTTTATGGCCATTTTAAACTCGCAAGCGCGCCTCAAGAGAGAATCTCTTCGTCGGGATCGTTCCAGATGCTGCAAAGAAGAACAAAAGGCCCAGAGATTCGCGTGTTGAGCGCCGCCACATTCTCAGCGCAGCGAGCCGCGCGATCGAGATCCCGGTGGAGCTTGCAAGCCCCAGCCAAGCTCGTCCACGCCACCAGATCCGGCTCGAATGGCATCCCATCGATGAGCGCCTCGGCCTCCTCCATCATCCCCAGCCGCCCAAACAAATCGATCAGGCAGTGGAAGTGATCCGGAATCGCCTCGCAGCCAAATTCCTCCACGAGCTTGAAGATCTCCACGCCCTCCACCGCCACGCCGGCGTGGGCGCAAGCGTGCAAGACACTCGTGAATGTGATCTCGCCCGCGCCGACGCCATCGCCGCTCATCTCCCGGAGAAGGTCCAGCACCAGATCCAGCTGATTGAATCGCGCCGCCGCGGAGATTATCGCGTTCCAGGACACCGGATCGTCCCTAGCGCGCCGAGCAAACACTGCTTTTGCGCGATCCCAGCTCCCACACCGCGCATACATGCTGATCAATCCATTCTCCACCGTGGTCTCGGATTCCAGCTCCTGGACGACAATCCAGTCGTGGAGCCGCCGCCCCACGGCAAGATCCCCGAGACTGGCACACGCCGCTAGGGCTTTGGAGAAGACGAGCACATCCGGCACCACATCGATCGAATCCAAGAGCTCCAACACCCCGGCATCCAATCCGGCCTCGGCATACGCCGCTAGAATCGCGTTCCAGGACACCACATTCTTTCCCTGGATCCGATCGAACGCCCTCTTGGCCTCGTCGATCCTTTTGCATCGCCCATACATCGCGACCAGCGCCGTGCCCACGACGGCATCGCGATCGCAAGCCCTAGCCGCGGCCACGCGATGGATCTCCTGCCCGGTCTCTAGATCCCGGCAAGCGCCCAAGATCGTGGAGAGAGTGTAGCAATCCGGCTCCACGCCCCGCGCAATCGCGCCCCGGTAGAGCTCCACTGCTCGATCGGGCAATCCCCGGGCGACCAGCACGGCCATGATCGCCGTCCAGCACACCACATCCTTGCTCTCCACTCGATCAAACGCGGCCATCGCCTCGCCCACGCTCCCCCATCGCCCATACGATCGAACCAGCGCGGTGCCCACGACCGCGTGGGATTCCAATCCACTCACGATCGCGCGCGCGTGGATCTGGCGCGCATCCCCGAGCTTGCAAACGCTGAGGACGATCGAGAGCGTGCACGCATCCGCGCCGCCGGCGACGCCCTCGATCGCCATCCTCCGGTAGAGCCCCATCGTCTCCTCCAGATGCCCATTCTGGGCATAGCAAGCGAGCATCGCGTTCCAGGTCGCCAGCGTCCGCGACTCCATCTTCTCGAAGATCCGCCGCGCGTCCTCGATGCATCCACACTTGGCATACATGTCGATGAGCGTCGTGCCCACGGCAACCTGGCGATCGCAGCCCAGCGCGATCGCCCGCGAGTGGATCGCCTTGCCAGTGCCGAGATCACGCAGGCTAGAGCACGCCACCAGCGCCTGGACCAATGTCCCGGCGCTTGGCTCTAGATCTAGATCCTTGCCGCGATCACACAGCTCCTTGTAGACCCTCAGCGCCTCCTTGTTCTTGCGATTGTGGACGAATCCCGTGAGGAGGCTGTTCCAGAGCGAGATCTCTCTTGCCAATCTCCCGTCCTTGCCGCACAGATCGTCGAAGACGGCCTTGGCATCGCCGGGGCTGCCACACTTGCCATACATTCTGATGAGCAGCACTGCCAGGGAGAGATTCTGGGAGAGATTTTGGGGGCACGCCGCGATCAGCTGTGCGTGGATGCGCTTGCCGTGCTCCAGCGCCGCTGGGGAGTCGCATTTCCGGAGGAGAGACGCGAAGATGTGGATGACATTCACCTGGGCGCGAGGCTGCTGGCGATCGCCGCCGTGGTCGCCGCCGTGATCCGGCCATGGCGGCAAAGATCTGGGCGCCGGATTGCGCTGCGCAAGAATGTCCACGGCCGCTGCCGCTAGGGCTCGCTTCTTCCTCAGCGGCTCCAAATGCCGCCATAGCATCCTCCATCAAGAAACCCTAAATCCCATCGTTGAGATTTTAACGGTGGATGTGATAGTGAGCATATTCTAGCAAATTTAAAACAATCGCCTTTAGGCCAGAAGAGAGGAGTATTAAAGGTACGTTTTACCGCATATTTCGCCGCATATTTCGCGACACATTGCGAAATTCTTTCTACGACGTGTATGAAGCATTAGGCGTTGCCACGTGTTGTATTTCGTTTGTATATAAAACCCAATCCTGTAGTAGAAGAAGCATATCGTTCCATAGTCATTTCTAGCCAAGTTCTTCCACGCTTTTCTAGCGATCTTTCACTGCTTTGCGATTTTTCTGCAAAATGGCACTCGCAGCAGGCAGTAGCATTGCAACAATCCCTTCCTGGCTCTCCAAATCCGCCGCGCCCAAGTCTCGATCCAATCGCTCCTTGATCCTGCTGCCAGTGAGAGCTTCCTCGGACACTGGACGAGGCGATGGAATCAGCAGCGTTTTGGACAAGACCAAGAAGGAGATCAGCCGCGAGGATGTTCTCAAGAACCAGGCCGAGAACGAGTCGGAGAAGCGGTCTGTGTTTGGAGCGGTGCCATCGTCCGGAGCATTGTGGCCGAGGCCGGAGATTGAGAGGCGGCCGGAGACGGGCGATCGATCGTTCGCGAGCTTGATGGCGTTTGATGGCGCTGGCCCAGAGACGATCAATGGCAGACTGGTAAGTTCTTCCTTCAATTTGGAGATCTATGCAACTTTGGATTGATTGATCTCTAATTGTACAGGCAATGGTTGGAATCTTGTGGGCATTTGCGGTGGAGAGGATGACGGGACAAACGGTGGCCGAGCAACTCTACGCCCCAGGCAACTTTGGCTTGTTTAATTTCTTGGCGGTGGCACAGCTCTTTGCGTATGCGTCGCTGGTTCCCCTGTTTAAGGGAGAGAGCCCTGATAGCCGATCTTTGGGTCCGTTTAGAGCTATGGCCGAGCGCTGGAATGGGCGGACGGCCATGCTTGGATTCCTGGCGTTGGTGGTCACGGAATTTTTCACCAAGACCCCAGTGTTTCTGTAAAGTTGTTTTGTTTAGTTAAAGAATAGTAAACATATTTCTTAAGAATGATTGTTTTGTTTAATCTAAAAAAACTTATTAATTGTTTTCTTTCAATAATTATTTTCATGATTTTACACTTGTTATGAACTATATTTTCAGTTCTATTTCATTTCCATTTTCTCCAGCTTTACATTTAGTTCTTATTATTATAAAAGCGAATAAACAAGTTTCTTTAAAAATACATTAGAAGCATCTTTAAATATTATTCATAACATATTTAAATAGTGTTTAAGTGTGTTTAAAAGTATCATTCATTCATTTTGAATTGAACTTTTCAGATTTATGCAATCACATTTTTCTTGCCATATCTGCTTAGTACAATTTAATACATAAGATATTAAAATAAAGAATAAATGGGTATATCTTTCTTTTATTTTTAATTTTTTATTGCATATCATATTAATGTGGGGTATCCTATATATGAATCTAACTTAGATTGCCTATAATATGCAAAACTGCCATATAACTAATAATATAACAACCATTAGAATTTAACATTTGTCTCATTCATGTCTCATTGAATGCAAATTTATGATCTTTTGATTATGACCATTTCCCTCCTTTTGTGTGGGCTTTAATCTCATAGGCCCCCTATTCACCTTCCAATCATTTGACAATGGCATTTTTATAGATAACATGCTATCAAGATAGATATAGTTGAAAGAGATGAGCTATCATGATTGCAATACTAACTATAAGTGTCACATGGGTATCATATCCTAATCTAGGCTATAAAGTGGTGATTTTGAGTGATCAAAATTGCAGTGGTTTTGAGTGATCAATTGGACGTCCATAGAGTCCGGAAATAGAGTCCATTAAGAGTTCTTGTGGTTTATATTTGGCTAGAATAAGTTTCACAAAGAGTTAATTCTATACATGTGTTTCAATATGTCCACTTCATATTGAAGTGGACATAGGCTAGTTATACATATGCTAGTATGACTTTACATACTTCATGGTTATAGTATGAAGTATCATTGGATATTATGACTATACTTCATACTATGTAAAGTCATGCTAGGGACTTTACATACTAGCATAACTTTAGATAGTATGAAAATGGTCATACTATCCAATATGGCCTCACTTTAAGATTTTTCATGAGATACATATGTAAAGTCCCTCTTGATTGTTGATGCACATAGTGGTTTAGTTTTCAAAGAGTTACTACGCCTTTGCAATCATATATATAACCAAAGTAATGTAGAAAGCTTTCATGTGTACTTAGAGCATACCATCACATTAATGGGATTGCCCATGCATCAAAAGGGAGTATGTTAGATGATGTTTAAGGCCTTAGATAGGCCATAATATATATAAAAGACAATCTTCATAATTGTATGTTATTATATTTATGCACAAAACCATTGTTATAACAATGTTACCACCTAAATTCCTCTGAAAAAATGGTCATACCATCTAATACTATGTCATGACTAAACCACTCATTATTCGTCAAAGAAAGGCAACTACTCTATTATATATTTTAACTTTGGCATGAGCTGCTTTATGTTATGGTAGTGGTCCTCAATCTATGCTAGAGGAGTGTCACCACCTTGATTTTTTACTAATTCATTTATAATTAGTGTTTAATATTAATTTTGTTAAGTATCTTTAATATAAACCATAATTTAGCGTTTCCACTAGTTTCTTTATAAAAGATTTAAGGGTGGCTAGGGTTAACAGCCCAGCATGGAGCTGGATAGCGTAGAGGAGAAAATTGAAACAGTTGAGAAGCAAATCGAAAAGAAAAAGGATACCAAGAAGAGGAAGCAGCTGCGGGAGGAAAAGAAGCAGCTGCGGGAGGCAAAGAAGCAGCTGTGGGATGAAAAGCTGCGGGAGCTTGAGAGTAAGTGGTTGACTTGCCTTTGTGGGCTGGCTGCTTATTGCCTCCTCTATGTTTGGATTCTCTGGCTGCACCTGTTTCCATGTGTGTGGCTATGTATTTGCCTAACTGACAAGTTTACATTTCTGTTTCAGCGGCAATAACACTTCAAGCTGCGCCAGGTAAGCACTTCCTCTTGTATGGTTTTTCTTCCGTTGTTTTATAATGAGTTCGTTTTGCATCAGTTTGTGTTGTAGTGTCGAAGTTGCTGGATGTATACGGAGAAAAACTGCAGCGCGCAAGGTGTTTTCACGGGATGCCTGAGACGAGGGTGTCAACCTGCAAGTTGCCTCTTCTGGACAACGGTGGGCCGCCGTGTTTACATACGGACTTGGGAGATTATTTTACGTTGGTCGGAAGGGAGGAGACGATTCAGCATTTCATGGCAGCCGCTGCAAGGGTGTTTGGAACTTTCATGAACACGACGGCCAATGCCTCGGATATTGAACGAAAAGAGTTCTTGTTGATGCTCATTGGAATTCCCGGCGCAGGTAAAACAACTGTCGGGACATGCCTCTCAGCTCTTCTCAGAGAAGCGTGGGAGAGGGACACTAAAACAGGGGATATAGATGGCCTTCTAGAGGATCAGCTAGGCGACAAAAGGCTCGTAAAACAGTTCAAAGAAATGGGGAACAACGTGTTGGAGACCGGCAAAGATCTTACAATGTATCATTCGGTTGAAACTACTAGGGCAGGGCATGTAATTCACCTGGAGAACGGCCTGGCAGCCAAACAGGTTTTGGCCCTTCGGTGCCTTCATGCAGCTCTTTGTCCAATGAATACTACTGGTTATGGCTGCTTTCTCAGGGGGTTGGATGGCAAATTTCCAGGCCTGAGGAATGTGCTGACTTTGGGAGATGTGATCGACTTCATTCGAACTGGTCTTAAGGTTCCTGCGGATAAGTCTATCTTGGTTTTTTGATGAAGTCAACAAGGCCCAACCTGAGCCGGGCCGCCCACCTGCATCGTCCTGGATTCATGATGCTTTCTCGGCCTATGTTCAACATATCAAAGATAGCCGAGGGAGCCTGACGTTTCCTATACTTACAGCAGCAACGACCCAATTTGCCGGGGCCACAATGCGCTACACATCAACAGAGAAGCTTACAAGTATTTTTATACCTATCAGGCCTTTGAAAGAGACGGAGGTGGTTAGAGTTACGAAAATCTTCCTTACAAGACTAGGAAATACTCTGGACATGGAGAAACCATTTGAGCTGAAGGACGGACTAAGGAACCTGATAAAGTTATCAGGAGGGAATCCTCGCATGCTTGAACACCTTTTGAGAGGGTTGATGTCTGACCACCTTCCTTTGGATGCTTCGAAGTTTTATGAAAAGGTTTCTTCTGTTCTTTTTTGTTTTTTTTTGTTTTTCCCTTGATGTGATGTGAAAATTTCTATGTTTGTTACAGGTGAATCAAGATCTCACCCAAATCGATCTCCTTGAGACTGCATGGGGTAATATCAGACATGGTTTTTATTTTGGGTACCTTAAGGACGAGAGGTATTTGTTGGTGTTGCGAGCTTTTTATGTTGCGCTGCTGGGGACCCTGATCAGTAGGGAAGAACAAGTTTGGCCAGGTAGCAAATACGAAGATAAGTGGGGGTGTTTAGAGTCTTGCGGTTTAGTTGGACTCTTACGCAACGAGGTGCTTTTTTGATATTTCAGAGTTATTGCAAAACTTATGTGGTGTCAATGTACAGGAGCTGTCATCTAATAAGAAGATTAAATTATCAAAAGATGAAGATGCTGATGGAATGCGGTCTTTCTCCATCATGTTCTCTCCATTCCTCATTTACCATCTCGTTGAGAACCTACATGTGGCGGAGCTCAATTTGTGTCCACCTAAACTAAGATCTAATCCCATAGACAAGGAGGTATTTGATCTGATGTCCATTGTGTTGATGATACATATGTTGCGGCTTTTTCATGATCGTGAGGGAGAGGGAACAGTATTTGAGTTCAGGCTCAAAGAAATTCTTCCCTCCAATTTCCACATTCCTGGAAGTATGCAAGCTTTGAAGTTCCGGGTGCCAGCTGGTGCAAAGTTTGGACGTCCAACACGTCAGCCTCGTCAGATACATACAGCAGACGTATTTCAGGCCTTTCTAAAAGACAACAGTCAGCAATTTTATTGGGTTGGTGTTGGGAGCCACGGACCTGATAGCTTCATCCATCTGCAGCTGGTGGATGTTGAGAACAAGTTGCAGGACTTCTTTTTATTTATTGAGAGTAAACACAGGTATTAAAACCTTTATAAAATGCTTAATGTAATGTAATGTAACAGGGATGTTTGGGAAGGACAGCAAGCCAAGTGTGAAGAAGACTTTCAAAAGAAGATATGGACGATAGAGCAATGGATGGAAGGTACTTAACTTCTATTTGTGGGTGGTAATTGTGGATCTTTTCAGATGGGAACTACGCCATGGTTTTTATGATTGATCAAGCATTGGATAATTTGATTTCCAAAGTCAAAAAATCTGAAAAGATGATTGTGCTTGTGCCAAAGGTTCATGAATGTCTATATCCATTTGGTAAGTTATTTTAATGCTTTTATTACTATTTTTTATGTTTTATTTGTAGGTTTTACCTAGTAATGAGCAAGATGAGAGTGTTGATGAAGAGCCCAAGCGTTTGAGCAAAAAGAGGAGTCCTTGGCGTGTTTAAAATGCTGTTACAGTGAGAAAAGTAAAGGATTATTAAAAGCGCTAGCATATTCGCTTAGGGTTTAGTTTGCCTCCATCAAATTATGAAAAAAGAAGAAGAAATGGAATCAAGATTTTATGCTTGACATAAGGATGTCCTCAATAGATGGCCCCGACCACACTCAACTGTATCACGGTCGCACAGGCCCTCTACTGGTACTTTTGTCTCAAAAGAGCAGCACTGTGCCCCTTAGCTATAAATCACAAATATACAAACACGTTTGGTTTCCCACTCTAACCTCGCAGCAGTGCTTTTGAGGAATTCATATGTATAAAAGTTTTAAAGTTCTTTTTTGTAACTACAGGTATGTTTTGGCATTTTCAATACATTGCAAAGACCATTGGCTTTGAAAGGAGAAAGGTAGTGCGGCTGATATGCTGCTATGGTTGATTTGGCAGACATTCTTATATGCAAGGAGCAGCGCGTTTGCGGGCAGGAGGGCCAGGATTTCCATGGATCAGCTGTGCTGCTGCTGGCCTCCACAGCGGCCCCTGTGAAGGAATCTCTCCAGCTCGTGAGGAGGGAGGAGGGATTGGGGCTCTACGAGGACATGATCCTTGGGCAGATGTATTATAGGAGCAAGATGTTTGTATTCGTCCAACAGTGGACAGGAGGCCGTGTCCACGGGATTCATCAAGGCGCTCAAGGGGACTACATTTGCAGTACTTACCGCAATCACGTCCACGCGGTGAGCAAAGGCATCCCTGCCAGGCAAGTGATGAGCGAGCTCTTCGGCAAATCCACTGGCTGCTGCCGCGGCCAAGGTGGATCCATGCATATGTTCTCTGCTGCTGGGAGGATTTGCTTTCATCGGTAATGGGCAACTGGAGCATCCTTCTCGACCAAGTTCTTGCAGGAAGTTCTCAAGGATCTCAGTGTGAACGCAGTGACACTGGCGTTTTCGGAGATGGGACTTGCAACAATTGGCAGTTCTTGGAGTGCTTGGACATGGCAGTGCTGTGGAAGCTGCCGATTGTCCACGTGGTGGAGAACAACCTCTGGGCGATCGGCATGGACCACTTTCGAGCTATGTCAGTGCCGTAGATCTATGCATGGAGTTCACATCGATGGAATGGATGTGCTCAAAGTCGGCAAGGTGGCCAAGGGAGCTCGGAGGGTGACGCCCAACATTACTGGAGTGTGAGACTTATCAGTATATAGAGGTTATTCTCTCACTGATTCAGACGAGCTCTGCAAGCCTGGTAAGTGCCTCACTTTGTTCTTCACTCTTTTCTTTGGTTCTTTGGAAGCTAAATTTTGTTCTTTCTTTCTGTCCAGGGCAAAAGAGCAAGTATGATGCTTGCGATCCCATCGCTCCTTTCAAGAAGTACTTGCTGGAAGAAAGACTGGCCAGTGAGGCAGAGTTGAAAGCCATCAAAAAGAAGATTGAGGAGATTGTGGAGGATGCTGTGGAGTTTGCAGACACGTTGCTTCTTCCACCTCACAGCCAGCTCCTGGAGAACGTTTGTGGATCGCAGAGGCTTTGGAATCGGGCTGGATGGGAAATACGGGGGCGAGGATCCGGCCTTCACACAGCAAAATTTTTTAGAGACAGAACAACGACAAAGGTTTTATCGCACCTTTGGTTTGCAATAATCTATGAAAGAGCTTTCTAATCAACATACTTGCATCCGAACATTCGAACGCAACCGGATTCGAACGGGTATCGAACGTTTAATACCCGTTTAGCTTTTTTTCGAACGGGTATAATGGTTTTCAGTTTTTTTCGAACCCTAATTTTATCGAACCCTGATTTTACATGAACCCTAATCCTAAGTAAAAGAAAGCATATTCTTTAGGGTTTTTTAAAATATTCTTGGTGTTTAAACGCCGTTTTAAACGCCGTATTATACGCACGTTTTAAACGGCGTTTTTTATTAATCGTACCCGTTCGAATGCAAGTATGCTAATCAATCACAGTGACATTTGTGGACTATTGCAAATGCAATCGCAGACTCTTGATCTTCCAAAGCCATGTCAAACAATGACATGACCAAACGACATGACCACTGAGGGAGTATAAATATCCTTCCTTCAACAAGACTGTATGGCACACACAATGTGGCGAACAGGAGCGATTGCTAGTGGGGAAGTCGTCACAGAGCTGGAGCTTGTGTTCTTCAGGCTTCCGCAAAGGGTACGTACACTCCCACTGCTGCGTTCCCCACCTCTATCTCAAGTCTGGATGCCTTTTTTGTCAAGCCAGTAAGGGCATGACGGTCGCCTGCACAGGCGCCGGGTTGCTCTGCCTGGCCACCTTCGGATTCGTGAACTTTGTGCGGCTCACCTCCATCTTCGTGTGCAGCCGCGAGAGGCAAGAGTTTTAGCTTCAACAGTAGACATCTATGACTCGGGCGAGTGGTTCAGGCGGGAAGGCCCGTACCTAGCTTTACATTTAGTTCTTTTTATTATAAAAGCGAATAAAACAAGTTTCTTTCCTTCTGCTTTCTTCTCCTTTAGAATCGACGAGATCAAGGCCTTCTATCCGTGAGCTTAAGACCGTCCTCGGGATGATCATAGTGGTAGAGAAGTGGAATGGTTTGTTTCTTTTTCAAGTAAAAGTGTTTCCAGTAGCGAGAAACTCGGATCATTCGAGAAGCGCAGGTCTGCTGTTTTATGGCACTCGGGCTTCCCTTCGTTTTAGACCTCCAAGGCTGCCTCCACCTGCGTTCCTCAAGTGCTAAGAGCCTTCTCTCTTGCATAACTCCTGTCAAAAGTTTCATCTCCTTCTATATTTGTAGGAAAGCCACCGGTAAGCCAATCGATACCGGTTAGGCATTGCATCGAAGATTTGCGCCGCAGGAGGCGCCGCCAGGCTCTTCTTCACTCCCGCTGAGCAGTATCTTGTTCAGGATTCTCCTACCGATCGCTCCCACCATCGCTGCGTCAATCTCGGCCATCTTTTCCGGTAGCCATACGCCGCCACCAGAGAGATCAGGCTCCTCTCCAGCATTCAGCGAAAGATCTTCGGATCTCGTCAAAGAATCTTCTGGATTCGGCGAAATTCTTTTTGCATCAGGAATATGCCCATTGTGGGCATATTCACACAAGCATCTTGGGAATATGTTTATAGTATTGCAATTGACCATGTAACTGTCTAAAAATTCTCATTCTGATGCTCAAGAACACAACTCACTTGCCACATCAACACTTAGTTAGGGTTTGTTTAAATTGAACACTCAGCCCGTTACAATGTCTACAAACGACAGATCAGTATCTAGTACCTACATTGGGGAGATGGATTGCAAAGTGGCGTAGATGATGAGGTCCATACTTTGCTTGGACAGTGCTCCATCCTTTCAAGGCCTGAATGAGGCGTGTAAATCTAGTTGCACCATTCAAGGACCAAAGCAAAATCCTTAATAGTAATCAGGCACGCCCACAAACCCAAGGATAGTGTGTTAAGTGTCCTCAAGATTGGTAAGGCTTAAGCTCAAGCAAGGTAGCTAATCTGACCTGTTCTTTTGCAGATGACCCAGAGGATGATTCTTGTTACCATATGGTATGTCTAGGTTTTATCATTTTAAATCTGGTTCCTCACTAGTGCATGGCAGGAAGCAAGATCCTCTTCAGCAGACATCTAGTGAGTACTATGCATTTCATTACATACAAGAACCGGATGAAATTGAGATTTCATCCTCTCTTTAATGCAATCCCTTTGTGTCACACATTTTGTGTGGGTGTGTGTGTAATGCCAAACTTTGAGATTTGGGGTTCTTCCTTCCGTGAGTATGGCGGTTGACCGGGCTGATCCAGTTGGTTTACTTGCTCGGCTTCAAAAATCTTTCCGCAAAATAAAAAATCAAGTGCGAGGGCTAGGTAGTGAACGGTGAATCAAAGAGCTGCTTGATTGAGGTCACCGCCGTGCTGGGCGAGCGAGAAGAGGAGAAGTGTCCAGCTGACCAGGTCCCACTGGGGCATTGCATCAAAGATTTGCCCAGGCTTCACTACGGCTGCCAGCAGCGTATTCCAGCAGTAGAGGTTGTACTCCGGCATTGCCTCATTCAGGATTCTCCTGGCTTCCTGCGGATCTCCGTGCTGCACGAACCATTGCCGGGCATCTCGTCAAAACCTTGCCTGGTCGCCGCCAGCTTCCATGTCCCTCTCCGGCGATCTTGTTACATGTAATGCCGCTCTTTTAGAGGTGGCCGAAGCCAGAAGCTTTTCAACAGCAAGCACGATAGATGACGTCGAACACATTTCTTTCGGCATATGCCATGTGTGGGCATCTTGTTGATTCTGTAGATGCTATGCCTGGTCACAGCATTTCTTCATACGATGCTAGTCGCACGAAAGAATCATAACTCGATTTTCAGTATTGATGGCCTGAGTATCAAATCTGCACCCTTCTGGCAGGATATTGCCAGCATTGCCAGTTTCGACAAGATACCCCCGCGAGACATTTACACATGGAACTTGGACAAGTTGTGGAAGCAATGCTTCTTTTCCAACCACAAACACAATGCTCTCTATACACGCTCAAAACAGGAGCGTTGAAGAATCAAGGGATGTTCGAGGCAATGCCAGGAATCCGCGGGGTAACTGCAAACGCTCACTTTATTTTCTCAAAAATTAAGAAATACAAAAAAAAAAACCCTATGCAAAACCGATTAAATGTTGAAAGTATTACAATCCTTGACATTAGGTTCTACACATATAAATGCACAATCTCCTAGACTTTGATTTTCAAAGTAAGATCGAGCAAGCCTTATCGTTTTTCGAGAACGAGACCTTGTCCTAGTGTTCTATGCCCAGCATAGACCAGGTCAAAAGCTTGTTCTTTGCAATGCCCGAGCTAGACACCGTGGGCGGGGCTCCTAACAGGGCTCACGCAACGGCATCCTTGAAAAAGTCCAGGACATGCCCACTCGAACGCCCTATTCATGATTGTTCCCGTGAGATATAAGCTGGAACTCAATAGAGCGTGCCACTCACGTTAGGTTTTCCGTGCATTGTAGCCTTTCTCTAACATGCTCGGCCATGCTGTTGCTCGTGGGTGCTTGTAGATGAGCCTGATGGATTTGTTCTCAGTGGGAAAGATTTTAGCCTCTGGAAGAAGCTCATGGAAACCAAATGCTTCGAGTGTATGGCATTGTGGATTTCTCTGATCCAGAGCCAGTGGTCGGCCATGGACTGGAGGCCCAGAGACTGGAGAACTAGAGTTGTCTGCTGCATCTATTCCTACCTGAGTCATGGGATTTTTATCAAGGTAAACATGGCAAAAGGACATGTATGGAAATGGTTGGGCAAGAAGAGTGACATGGAGGTCATGGGGATCCATTTGCGGCTGGATGCGTGTACCTTCGAGGGGGGTGATATGAATGTCTAAGCCGGTTGTTTGCAGACCTGGCTGCACAAGGTAAAGAGCATAATAAGGTTCCCGAATCAAAGCTCTACAAGCCTCTGCCACAAAAAAGGGAAGGATCTGCAGAGGATTTGATAAGGGAGCCAAATCTCCTTGCTATGCAAGGAGAGAACCAAACCTATGAAATTCATCAGGCTATGTATGCAAGGTGTGCCAAGCCAAATATGATAAGCAAGGCATGTTCTGGGTGTGGTTGTGGCATGCAGCAAGGAGGCATGCCAATGGATATGCTGGGTGTGGTGAGGAAACAGAGCTCCTAAAGGCTCTTGAGCTCATGGAACTGCTGAGAGCTCACAAGGGAGTGGTTGTTCAAGCTATAGGCAAGGTGGACAAAGTGAATCCAAGCACATTGGTCATGACCAATGCAAACTTGTTGAGAGCACAACCATTGAGCTCAAGATTGCTCTAATATTGAAGAAGATGTGATTATGGAAGAAAAAAAGACTCTTGGGAGTAGTAAATGTTGAGACTCTTGGGAATAGTAAAACTTGGGTCTTGGACTCTACTTCTACTAACTTGATGTCTATGAATAAATACATGTTTGAAGAGTATAAATCTATCAAACAAAATAGTGGAGTTGTTTTGGTAGATATACTTGCTTAAGCTTGACAATGGAAAAGACATGGTTTTTCACAAATGTGATGCATGTCCCAACTTTGCAAAGGAACTTCAAGTTTGTGACAAAAATGTGGTGGTGATTTTTGATGATGAAGGTGTTGATAACATATTGAACACTTAGAAGAATTTTGATTTGTTAACAAGCACACGTTCAAAGTGTCTAGGATGAAACTCTTACATAGAGAGTATTAAGGGAATTTATACAAGGTTTTTTTTAGGAAGGCAGCATGTAGTGAATGTTGGGCACCTTCCTGTGATTGCAAAGCAAGAAAACAATATGTTTTTGTGGCATTATGTACATCTTTTTTCTTCGAGCAAGAGTGAGGTTATTGAAGCCTTTAAATTTTACAACTCACATGCTGAGATGAAGCTTAAGAGAAAAATGAAAGCCATATGAACTGATGGAGGAAAAGAGTACTTGAACAATGCAAACATTATCTTTATAGAAAATGACTTTCCCAAGCCAAAGTAAGCCATTGCCCACTAGCTTTATCAACAAAGATCTTTTGGTCCTTGTGTTCCTTACTGGCTTTGAAGAGGATGCATCAATTGCTAACGAATTGAGAACCGTTGCTTTAAAGCATAAACCCTAGACAGAGATGGTCCAAGATGTCTTTGAACATATTGCTGAGCAATAACTCCCATGTTTCTACCTAATCTGATAGCTATTAAAATCCTATTACGCTAATATTAATATATGGCATTGAAGCTATATAACTTTGATTTTAAAATTATTATTAATATGTATTTTATTTCCTCCCTCTCCCAGGCCCCCCCCCCCTCTATGATATATTTCCAAAGAATGTATTGGTAGAAGAAAATCTAACTGTGTGATGGATTTATTTTAGCAAATCACGTTATTATATAATGTTTATTGTAATAATAAGAAAAAAAATGTTTCCTATCTATTTAGATTTTTTAGTATGCAATAAAATCTGATATATTTTACTTTCAAAATTTACAAATATAAATAAAAATAATGATTACCACTTATTTATATTGATTTTGCTAAAGAAACAGAATACACAAGACTAATTTCATATCACTCATACTTCATCCTTGATAGTTATCTTCTAATATAAGGGATATTTTGCACTTGCTCTATTAAATTAGGGAATATGAACTTAATTTATTAATTTAATTGGACCATTTTTCCCACTTGCAAATGAAATTATTTGTATTTAGCTAACATTTATTTATCTTTGTTTACTTTTATAATAATATTTTTACACATCATATTATTTAAAATAATAATAATAATAATTGAGAGAGGGCAACTGATCCCTCATACTCAAATTGCTACTAGAAGCTATTTCCATCAGCACGAATTGGAAGAATCCAAGATCTCTAGTAGCCCTACCTCTAGACATTAAATAAAAAATGTAAAATTTCATTAAGGATTGGCATTAAATTAGCATCATTAGGCTAATTTAATGCCCTAAGATATTTGGTTTGGCCAAAAATTGATTGGATGATATAGGGTATATAATGCACAACATATGTGTGCTCATATCATATTATATCAAATCATGTACTTTTTAGTGAGTGCTGTGAAACTTGCAAACAGCTAATGAGTGAATGAATGAATATTGTTGTTTTTTTCTTCATGTGATTACTTTTAAAGATTTTACTCTATAATTTTTTTTTTAATATTAATAATATAAAAAGAATTAACAATTTATTCACAAAATTGTAGTTCATACATACATAATCTTTGGAATATAAAAATTGCTTGGGCCTTTAGACATTTAATATTTGTTATAAGTGGTTTTTTTTTCTGAAATCAAGCTTAACAGAGAGAGTCATTGAATCTAGTTTCTTGAAGTGTTGAATATGCTCAAAGCTCCACACTTTTAATTAAAGAAAAAATATCACCTGCTACAGATATCCAACTTGTCCCAGTGCATCCACACCATACAAGGCTCAATTCAAAGTCAAAACCCATCAAGTAGAAGCACTTCTAGCACCATTACATGTCCCTAAATCCCACAAGGAGGCCCATGAATACAATGTTGTTGGAGCTCTTGTAGGTGATCATGCTATGGCCAGCTCCATGTGCCCCTTGGGAGCATATGTCTCAGACCATGAGCATGCCATTTGTTAGAAAAAGGCAACATCAGTAACACACTCTGTTGAGTTCAGGCTTATATCTCAACACTTCCTCGTAAGCTAGAACTCAATAGATTCTAAGCTGCATCCAATGCCAAGAGCTTCATTAACACATCTGTGAGCATCTCCTTAGTTGGCAAGTAGTTGATATGCATGATGCCAACTTTGACTTGTTCCCTCATAAATTGCTTAAGGATATGTTTGCTTTGCTCATGACAAACAAGATTGCACTGCTCTAGTTATCACACCAACTAATGGTTTAGTTGCTCAGCCTCAAGATCCTTTAGGAGTTGTCTCAGCCATACAAGTTCCTTGCATCCCCGAGCATCTCCTTAGTTGGCAAGTAGTTGATATGCATGATGCCAACTTTGACTTCACCAACTAATGGTTTAGTTGCTCAGCCTCAAGATCCTTTAGGAGTTGTCTCAGCCATACAAGTTCCTTGCATCCCCGAGCATCTCCTTAGTTGGCAAGTAGTTGATATGCATGATGCCAACTTTGGCAAGTAGTTGATATGCATGATGCCAACTTTGACTTGTTCCCTCATAAATTGCTTAAGGATATGTTTGCTTTGCTCATGACAAACAAGATTGCACTGCTCTAGTTATCACACCAACTAATGGTTTAGTTGCTCAACCTCAAGATCCTTTAGGAGTTGTCTCAGCCATACAAATTCCTTGCATCCCTTACCAAACCTTGGTTCTCCCTCTAGATCCACCATATTGAATAAGAGGGAGATCCACCATATTGAATATTCCTTCAGAATATTCTGCCCCACTCGTCAGCTACAAGAATCAAACTGGGCTCCAATACCAATGTTAGGATCCTATCCCTTACACCCTAAGCCAACTGGCTAAAGGGGTGATCACTTGATTGTAGGGCCCTTTTTTTATCCTATTATCCTGACTTGGATGGTTAAGGGTGTATATTGAGGTTAAGCATGAGGCTAAACAACTACTTACCTTTAGTGGCAATTAGTTGGACATGCCAAAAATAAAGTGTTATTACTTAAGGGAGGCATCATTTGCATGAGTTTCCTATATGTCTCCAAGGGAAAGCATTGCAATTGTTCAAAGGCATCATCATAATTGTTAGCATATCTAAATACATGCTTAGGAAAATGTTCCAATCTGCATGAGTGGCTATGCTTAAACCATTGTACCACTACATCATTTTTATCAAAGGCCATGTAAGTCAGTGATGCAATTTAGCATTCGCTTCTAGAGTTTTTGGTTTTGTGTGGAACTAAATATATCAGAATGGATCAAGTTGAAAATGTTGTAGCCAACACTTTGTTAAGATCTTGTGGGATTTGTGCATGCACTTGTTTTAGCCACCCTTGACAATACTCTTCGACTAACACAACATTATGTTATCAAGGGCCATATGAGTTAGCAATGCAATTTGGTATTTGCTTCTAAAGCCTCTGGCTTCGTGTGGAACCAAATATATTAGAGTGGATCAAGTTGGGAACGTCGTGGCTAACACTTCATTAAGATTTTATAGGACTTATGCATGCACTTGCTCTAGCCACTTTTGACGATGCTCTTCAACTGACATAATGTTATGAGACATTTGCTTCTTCCATTTCTTGTTGTACATCTTTCAACTTCACTTCTTATGAAAGATGTGTAAGCTTATGAATTTAGACTTCTTGAGAGGTCTTTTAGCCTAGTATTCTTCAAATCTAAAGATGTTTAATCCCAAGTTGTGAGACACAAAATCCCTAGGCCCCAAAGTGGAGCCGGAAGGGCGCCACGTGGTAGTGGCCGAAGCGAGAGCCAAACGAGCATAACACGTTTGGACCAAAAGCTCCAACTTGAAAAGTCAAGAGCGGGAGTGGAACTCCCAACGAAGTGCTTGAGGAATGAGCACGAAGCGAGCCATAGGCGAGGCTCCAAAAAGGGACCCAAAAGGACCAAAACATGACACGTGGAAGTGTCCGAGATGGACCCGAGATGGAGTCCGAGGTGGAGTCCGAGGTGGACCCGAGAGGGACCCGAAATGGAGTCCGAGATGGAGTCCGAGATGGACCCGAGATGGAGTCCGAGGTGGAGTCCGAGGTGGACTCGAGATGGACCCGAGATGGAGTCCGAGGTGGAGTCTGAGGTGGACCTGAGAGGGACCCGAAATGGAGTCTGAGATGGAGTCCGAGATGGACCCGAGATGGAGTCCGAGGTGGACCCGAGATGACCCGAAGTGGAGTCTGAGATAGAGTCCGAGATGGACCCGAGATGGAGTCCGAGGTGGAGTTCGAGGTGGAGTCCAAGGTGGACCCGAGATGGACCCGAAATGGAGTCCGAGATGGAGTCCGAGGTGGACCCGAGAGGGACCCGAAATGGAGTCCGAGATGGAGTCTGAGATGGACCTGAGATGGAGTCCGAGGTGGAGTCCGAGGTGGACCCGAGATGGACCCGAAATGGAGTCCGAGATGGACCCGAGATGGAGTCTGAGGTGGAGTCCGAGGTGGACCCGAGAGGGACCCGAAATGGAGTCCGAGATGGAGTCCGAGATGGAGTCCAAGCTGGAGTCCGAGGTGGACCCGAGATGGACCCGAAGTGGAGTCCAAGATGGAGTCCGAGATGGACCCGAGATGGAGTCCGAGGTGGAGTCTGAGGTGGAGTCCGAGGTGGACCCGAAATGGAGTCCGAGATGGAGTCCGAGATGGACCCGAGATGGAGTCCGAGGTGGAGTCCGAGGTGGACCCAAGATGGACCCGAAATGGAGTCCAAGATGGAGTCCGAGATGGACCTGAGATGGAGTCCGAGATGGACCCGAAATGGAGTCTGAGATGGACCCGAGATGGAGTCCGAGATGGAGTCCGAGATGGACCCGAGATGGAGTCCGAAGTCGAGACCAAGACCGGGACCGAGACCGAGACCGAGACCGAGACCGAGACCGAGACCGAGACCGAGATCGGGACCGAGACTGAGGCCGAGGCCGAGCCCGAGACCGAGCCCGAGTCCGAGTCCGAGTCCGAGTCCGAGTCCGAGTTCGAGTCTGAGAGGGTGAAAGCCCAAAGCGTTCGTCTCCCAGATCCTGGGGGGTTTGGTGAGCTCCAAAAGTATAGTAGGGGGAGGACTGCAGTGGAGCCAGTTTGGCCAGGAAAGGCCAGTTTGGCCTAGGAAGGCCGAACCCAGTGTTGGGTGATGAGCTGCCCATTGGGAAGTCCAAGACTAGAGTGAACATGGACCGACAAGCGGGGTAGCTTGGTGAAGTGTTCAAGAGCCGGCTCTAGTTCCCTTGGGAGATCGTCTGGCCGATGCTCCCAGTCCAAGTGTGGGTGGCACTACCTACTTGGATACCTGGTGTGGCTCAACGGAACCTCGCTCTAATCCCATGGCTAGAGCACCCAAAGGCGGAAGGCGGGGAGAGTACCCATGAGGCCCGCGTAGGGCCACAGTGTTCCGAAATGGTGTCCCTAAGTCCTAGACTGTGGAAAGGAAGAGGGGTAGCCCTCTGGTGTGGTGACCAAGGACACAGTCACACAGTGAGGAAGTCCTAGAGGATAGTGGGACTTAGTGGTCGGGCCTGTGGGCCTTGATCCAGTGGCAGCATTGGCGAACACAGCCAAGGACAAAAAAGGGACTTGATGGGGACCGGAATAGAGATATTGGGGAAGGCTATTCCCCATGTCTGTAGGCCTCCTAAGGAGGTTAAGGAGTGGATCTGGGATGATCACTCATGGACGGATGACCCAGTCTTTGAGAGACGGGATTGGAATGCAGGTGGTGTTGGACCACCAGTGTGACCAAGGTAAATGGGCATGGCCTTAGCGTAACGGGCTGATACGTCGGTGGTACCTTGGGGTGTCGATCATGGGATCGGACACGTGGAGCACTTGGACCAAGTGCTAAGGTTGAGTGGCATGGATGCCATTCTCGGGGCTAGCAAGCCCCAAGTCCTGAGTTGGACTTATGGAGGTTGTGAATGAGACTCCTCCAAGTGGTCGGAGGTGCGGTTAAGTGACTAAAGTAGAATGGAAAAATTAGTCGCTTACACAAGTATCACAAAACTCTTAAAAAAGGGTGCACTCTTGTTCATTCCTTTATATTTGAACTCATATAAATAGTTTCTTAAATCATTCTTTTTAGTTATTTATAATCCACCACAATTCTCTACAAATTTACACCTTCGTGAATGGAAGATGAGAGCCGCATCTTTCCCAAGACTCTTAACACCCTATCCCTCGGGTCAAGCTTAGTTGGAGGCAAACTAAACCTATCAGATGTTAATATTAACATATGGTATGATTTCCCTAGCCAACTAATAGAGTTAGACCTAAGACTACTTCAATATCAAATGTAAGTTTTTGAGTTTGAACTTCTCAAAATGTCACCCATCCTAGTGCTATTTAAATATAAGGATACTTAACCTTAAATATCCTAAGGCCTTTAATCAATTGGAAAAGGGGGCACATTTTTGTTTATGGGTTTTTTCCCTTTATATTTGAACCCCGTCTCTTGATTCATTTTTTTGGTTGCTTACAAGATAATTATGTTCCAATGGAGGTTGATGTTGCTGCTACTTGTACTCAAGGATAAAGGTGAGGGCATGGTTATGGCTATGATATCTTGTAACAAATGTGATTGCAAGTATCAAAAGTTATTTATCGGCTAGTCTTTTTGAATATTCTTTCTTTATTGCCATGATAGCAAGAGGTCAGTATTGTTAGACCCTCTTTTAGTCTCCACTCAAGCTAATTAAAGAATTGGTCTTCGCATGTACTCTTGGCTAGAAGAGCATAAGGATAGAATTCCTAAGTGTTATTAATCAAGTATATATGACTTGATTAAAGAAACTTATTTATTAACTTGCACTTGCTAGTATTGGGAACCCCCAGAATATTGAGTTTGGTCCCTTAATATTTGCTAAATGACAATTTACTATGTCTATTAAACACTTTGCTATCATGCCCTTTGTATTAGTCATGTTTGGTTGTTCCCATATCCAAATTTGCAATCTAACTAGTAAGTTTCAAGTTTATCTCAGAGACCAACTCTTGGTACTAAGGGTGACTTGGGGTGAAAGCCCAAAGTGTGCGTTCCTCAATAGAGAAGCTGTGGGGGGTTCCAAATATACAGTTGTAAGCTCATAAATTTAGACTTCCCAGAAGGTAATACTATTCAAACCCAAGGACGTAATATCCAATCGATTGGAAAAAAAAGTGCACTTTTAGGGTTTAAGGTTGTATGCTCAAGGAGGAAGAGGAGGAGAACGTACCCTTGGTAAATTTTTTCCTTTTTTTTTTGGGATGTTCTTGCTTATGTGATGATCTCGCAACAAGGAACAAATGCCAGGCATTAATGACATGATATGGTACTACACAAACACCACCACGGGCATGGTGTGTTTCTCGGCGTGAGTTTTTTCTTTCAAGAGTTGCTACGTGCTCTAATTCCTTCACTCCTAGACTCCATGCTTAAGAGTTTGGTTTTGTTCATTTAGTGGCCCAAGGCTCTAAAACGAAAATTCCACTCTGCTATCATTGGACATGTGGCATATGACATGTGGCACATAGAAGGTTTAGGTTCTACTTCGTGGTTATCCTATGGAAAACCACCATAGAATAAAGAGTGAAAACCACATGTGTTACACATCTACTGTTAAACGTGTGATGAGGTTGGCCACATATATTAGCATTGTTAGCATTTTCTAGATTCCTTTATTTTCTAAGTGGAGGCCTTGGTGTCAATAATGACTTATTAGTGTTGTTATAGTGGAAGGTTTTGACATAAAGATTTTTTTAAGAAATGAAGAGTAATATATATAGTGAAAGGTCTTTGCGCGAATAAGTCAATGACCCTTCCATCCTTTTCTGGAGAGTACCATCAAGGGGTTCAGTTCATCCAATGTTTACTTTCCAAACTTATTTTTATAGCAAAAGGTCTTTTATTATTCTTTCCATGTTGATTAATACAGGTTTGAGTTTATCTTCTATTGCTCAACCTGTTACCACATATTTCCATTTATAGTTATATTGTGTGGTAGAATAAGTCTTCAATTCTTTATAACAATCATTATATACATGCATGTGTATGAGATAAGGCAAACCTAACTATGTACGTGAGATAATTAGAGCTTGAACTTCAATCATTATGGGTGGTGTCGAGTTAAGCTTTTTACCTCATCCTTTTTTATGAAGGTTTACAAGTTGAGTCTGACAAACTTGTGAATATTCTAAAGTTCCCTACTCCGAAGTATATAAACAATGTGTAACACTTCATAGGCAAGGCGCAATATCTTAATCATTTCATTGATCATCTTTTTTATTATATTACATTATTACGAGCATCATTAAAGTTATCAACATCATCTTTCATCTAGTTTATAGATTGTGAATAAGCATTTACAAATTTCAAACTATTGACAACTCCTATAATTTGGTGTATCTTGACTATACTCAACTTTTCATTTTGGATATGGATATTTTTTATATTAGTGTTGAAAGTGTGTTAATACAAGAGAGTTTGAGTGTGCTTAGTCAACACCATCCCATTGCATACATCAACTATATATTACAATCAGTAGAGATGAACTATTCCACAACAAATAAAGAGTGTTTAGCAACAATTTAGGGTTTTGAGAAGCTTCATATATATTTGTATTGTTTTTGAACATTACTAATAGGTGATCATTCTATAGTTACTTTGTTATTGAAGTGGAAGAACTTAGTTGGTCATACTGCTCAATATGATCTAAAGTTTCAAATATATGATTTTGAGGTTGTTCACTGCCTTAGGAGTTTTATCGCTGATGCTAATGCCCCTTCTCAAGCTCTTTTCCCTTCTTCACTCTCTTATCTTGTTCCTGACAAACTTGTTATTCCAGCATTAGTGGATTTTTTGGATGAAGATTCCGTGCCATTGGCAGTTATTATACATGATATTTAGTATCCACAAGGTGTAGAGTAAGATTTACCTTCTCTTAACAAGGTTCATGAGGCTCAAAAAGTTGAGTTGTGGATCTAAAGATTTTGAGAATCTTGCATCACTTTTTAATGACTTATCATTTTAGATAACCTTCTTTATTTTGTTAAGACTGATCTTGATGATCATTTATAGGTGGTGGTACCTTTGATATTTATTCCATGCCTTCTCGATATTTATTATGACTATTCTATTCTATAGGGGCATATAGGATATCAGCATATTACTAAGAAACTTTATATAGATCAAAATAGCAATATGATGTTATCTCGTATATGTATAGTTGTGTTTAGTGCCAAGCTCATAATACTCCCTTTTCTGCTGAAGAAGGATAGTTGGAGTTGATTGCAATTTCCCATTTATTTGAGTTAGTGGCATTTGATATAATGGGGATTTTGCCACGGTTAATTATTGGCAATGACTACTTGACTCAGTAGATGGAAGTTAATATTCTTGCTAGTGCATCAATGATTGTTGTTGGATACCTCCTTCTCAAATGAGTGGTGTTCCAACATTTTGTTCTAAGCAAATTCTTTCAAATAATAGTCCTATATTTATGATTGAGGTATTTCATATTTTATTGTTTCGGTTGGGGATATGCCACACTTTCATGAGTGCTTATCATCCACAGATAAATGGTTTAGTGGAACAATTTATTTAAACTTTCAAAGGAACTTTCAGCATTTAGATTATGATGGTTATTTGTTGTCTCTTTGTTATGTATATGTCATAGGTATAAAGTTCTATTACTGCTTCACTATATAAACTTTTATATAGTCATGATTCAATACTACCAATGGAGTTGAGTTTACTTTCACACTTGCCAAAAATTGCCAATGTTAGGTCTTAGGATCATCCCCCACATATGCATATATATGGCCATTCCTATAAAGAATGAAGATTGAGTCTGCTATACGATGCAACTATAGATGGTAACATATGGCAACAAAATGAGCAATAGAAAATAAACTTGAGCTTATATCAATTAACACGATGAGAATAATAAGTGATCTTATTTTAAAAATGAGTTTAGAAAATGAATATTGAATAAATTAATGCTAAATGAACTCTTTGATAGTACTCCCAAAAGAAGGATGGATAGGTCATTTACTTATTTATGCAAGAACCCTCCACTACTTGTGTGATTTTTTATTTCTTGGAAGAATTTATATGTCAAAAGACCTCCACTATAGCAATACCAACTAAGTGTTGTTAACACCAAGGCTTCCACCTAAGGAATAGAAGATGTCAATTTGGAAAACATAGATAATGCTGATACATGTAGCCAACCTTAACATAGGCCTAATAATAAACATTATGGCCACAACTATAACCTTATCCTTGACCTTGAATATGGGCAACAACAATGTCAACTTTCATTAGAACAAAATCATCACCCATATAAAGTGGAGTTGAAGTATATATAGTGACAAGTGGGAGAAGTGATGTCTTATAATATTGTGCTAATTGAAAGTGTCGTCAAAAGTGGCTAATAAAAATGCATGTATAAGTTTCATAAGATTTTGATAAAGTGCAGGGCAAAACATCATTAACTTCATTTACTCCAACATATTTAGCTCTGCATAAAGCAAGAGGTTTTGAAAGTGAACACCAAATTGTATCACTGATTTAAACAACCTTTATAGAAACAATACAATTGTTGAAATACATTATCACAATCATCAATATGTCTAAATGCACATTTAATGATATTTGGGAGAATGTTTCAATCTTCATAAGTGGTTGCACTCAAACCATTGTACCACTACAATGTCATCCTTTGGAGACACATAAGAAACTTGTGTAGACACCAAACATTATCCCAAAAATAATAGATAACAATCACAGTAAAATGATTGAACAAATGGTATACATTATCCTTAAGATTCCCATGAAAAAACTTTAATTGGAAAAAGGATTTTCACAATACTAATAAAACTTTACTAAAGAGTTTTTAATAATAAAAAATATTTTTAAAAATTATTATATTTTAAATAAAGTTTACACTATAGAGGTGTTATCCCATATAAAGAAATTAACTATTTATTTTTGTTTAAAATTTCCAAAGAAATTTTAAAGTTTTATATAACATGGTTAAACATATAAGCATATAAACATAAATGAGTTAAATTTATTAGCTTTTAGTTCAAACACATCATTTGAGCATTTATAATCTGTATTGTCCATTTCTAACATTGAGCCAAAAAAAACTTTCACTAATGTTTTCACTTCTTTATGGATAAAAAAATTTAATAAAAACTTTAATTAACTAATTAAAAATTAATTAAAATTGCAGATTATGAAAGGTATATTATTAATTTTCTTTTTATTTTTAATAAAATTATTGATGTATATATATTAAACATATATTAAGTTCATAGTTAAATATAGACTTTAAAATAACATGTTTAAATTTTTTCTTCATTTTTATATTTGTTTTATTCAAGAAAGAATAGTAAAGATAACACAAATTGTGTAAAAATTACTATTTATAATGCTTGAAAAACTTAAAATGATAATATAATATAGGAACAATAATCCCTTACAAAAATAATATTAAAAAATCCTTTCATGTTTAGATTTCCTATTCAATATATATATATATATATATATATATATATATATATATATATATATATATATATATATATATATATATATATATATATATATATATATATATATATATATATATAT
>NW_003314369.1:212800-213021 GCF_000143415.4 Selaginella moellendorffii | reverse complement strand
AAAAGATAGCTGAGAATATAATAAAACTACATATGGAAATGTAGACTTTTCTTCTAAAATTTAAACAAGATATGAATTAGCTTTGTCTTGGGGTGATCAGATACTTGGTATTCAAACTCAGGGAATATTATGTATATATTGATGGCAACTTCCTCTATGGCAAAGATTTCCTTTTTGGCTTGTCCAGAGCTAACTGCTGTCCAGCTCCAGAGCTACTATCT
>NW_003314369.1:93333-211938 GCF_000143415.4 Selaginella moellendorffii | reverse complement strand
CCACTCGCCTCACCGACGATTGCTGGAGCTGGTGCTCGAGAAGCTGCCGCTCAATGATCGCAGGAGCTGCTCGCTGGTTTGCCAGAGATGGTTTAGGGCAGAGGCGCAGTCGCGGCAGCTCCTTCTCCTCTCGGCTAACGCCAATCTCTCGCCCAATCTCCCAGATCTGCTCCACCGCTTCAAGCACATCACCAAGCTCGCCCTGAGATGCGATCGAAGCTCGGCCAGCATCGACGATGGCGGATTGCTGCTGGTGGGGAGATACGCGCCCCAGCTGGAGAGGCTCAAGCTCAAGGGCTGCAAGCAAATCACCGACCAGGGGCTGGAGGATTTCTCCAAGCTCTGCCCGTCGCTGCGCAAGCTCTCGTGCGGCTCTTGCGGATTCGGGGCTCGCGGGCTCGACGCCATCCTCGCCAACTGCGAGCTTCTCAAGGATCTCTCGGTGAAGAGGCTCAAGAATCTCTTCCAGGAGCCCGACGCATCCGTGCGCGCCGGCGCCGGCAAGCTCCGCCGCCTCTGCCTGAAGGATCTCGCCAACGCCCACGTCTTCCAGCCCCTCATCGCCGGATCCACGCAGCTCCACAGCCTCGTCCTCGCCAGGCTCTCGGGCGACTGGGACGAGCTCCTGGCCACCACCATGCAAGGTGGCGAGCGCCATCCTCGCCGCCTCACGGAGCTGCGGATGGAGAAGATCCACGTAGGTGACGCTGGCCTGGCCGCCATCTCCGCGGCATGCAAAGCTCTCGAGGTTCTCTACGTGGTCAAGTGTCCCCAGTGCACCAACGCGGGACTGTCGGCGCTGGCTCACGGCTGCCGGAGCCTCCGCAAGCTCCATCTCGATGGCTGCTTCGTGGGCCGGATTGGCGACGAGGGGCTGGCGGCGATCGGGCAGCGGTGCCCCGAGCTCCAGGAGCTGGTGTTGATCCGGCTCAACGTGAGATCCGCCAGCCTCGCGCTCGGGCTGGAGCGCCTGGCGATTTGCAACAGCGAGAGCTTTGGCGACGCGGAGCTGTCGTGCGCGGTGCTTCGCTGCCGTGAGCTCAAGAAGCTGTGCATCAAGAGCTGCCCGATCTCCGACGTGGGGCTCGAGGCCATCGCCGCCGGATGCCCGAGTCTCGTCAAGGTGAAGATCAAGAAGTGCCGCAGGGTGTCGGCTCCCGGGGCTTCGATGCTCCAGAGCGCCCGCGAGGCGGTGGTGGTGGTGGTGGACTCGCCGGTGGCGGTGGCGGCGGGCATGGATTTGGAGAGGAGGCGAGGAGGTCCTCCAGCGCTGGCTGCTCGAGGTCCTGCTACATCGTCTCATGCCAAGACGAGGTTCTCGTTTCTTACTGGTCCCAGTAACTTTGTGGCTTGCACGCTGAGGAGGATGGCCGCTCCCAGCTAGATCCAATACGAAAATTCTTTGCTTGACATTGTAATTGTTTCTCTGCATGTACTCTTGGATCCGGATTCCTTCATCGTCATTGCAAGACCTCTTCGTTTGATCGCAGTTAGCCACGCAATGGCGTCATGAGAAAATCTCTTCAAACCTGTTTGATGGATTGGAAATCTCTGTTTCTGTTTTAATACTATTCAGCTCTCTCTTCTTCTTCTTCTCCGTGATCCGCAAGTAAGAGTGATAAGTGATTGCTTCTTGTAAGTTAACACGATATTCCTGGATCGATCAAGCTTCTTCCCTCTCTGCACAGCTAGAACATGCCTTAACCGTTACACGATCCGGCTCACAACCTTCTTCTTGCATGCGTGAGAAGAACGCCATGCGTAGCCCGAGATTATGGAAGTCCACGAAACGACGTCCCAATTATCCAACAAGGGCGCCCTCGTTTCCTAGATACCGCATTTTCTTGCTCTTTCTCCGATGCTTCATGGGCTCTGTCAATGCGGCAAACACACAACGCGTCATAAATCGACGAAACTCTCTTAAGTTTTTAAGAAGATGGGTTTTTACCAACTTTAGGTCAATTATTTATAGCAACCTTAGGTTAAAAAGATAATACAAGTGGAAACGGAGTTGAAACTCATCTTCTTTCAATAGATTTGTGCTAAGCGAGGTGCGTGAGCCATGAGTGGCAACGAACAGTCGATAATCCCAGCTTCCGCAAACGTGCGCCTCAACTCCTCCCCAGTGAGAGTTCCTTTGCCACCAGTGACCGGCAATGGAACACGCCTGTGGTGTACATCCATGAGAGGGATCGATCAACGCGAGAATTCTATGTCGCTAGCTTCGACAGGCGTTTGCTCTTGATATACATCTACGACTCGGCTTGGGGCGAGTGGTTTAGGTGCAAAGAATGCCCAGATAAAGAAGGATGGTGTAGGATGGACAGAAAGGCCCTTTATCCGGTGCTGGATCATGGTCAGGTGGTGGTGCTTTGCACGAGGCCCTCAAGGATTGCTACATACAACCTTTGGGATGGTTCGTGGCAAATTTTTTGGGTTGATGGCAGCAAGCTCTTGTACCTGGTGGTACCTTCAGCTGGGTCAGGACCGGCTTCTAATGGTGACCGAAAATTTTGAGAGACTGATCGTCGCTGAGAGGCAAGGACAGAAGTGGGAGATTGTGTCATATGCTGGCGAGGAGTTTCATGACGCTGGTGAGGAGTTTAATGATCTGTCAAGCGCTGGCGACGAGTTTCATGATCTGTCAAGCACTGACGAGGAGTTTCATGATCCGTTGGTGTGGGATAACTTAACATGCACTGATGGGAAGGACAGTATATGGCTGGTGTCCAAGTCGCGTATTGTGTGCTATGGAGTCGATTCCAAGAGCTTGTCAGAGGTGGATGCGCCCGATGCTTTGATGGAAGGTCGAGGACTACCAGAGCTTGCTTGGTTCTCTTGTTAATAAGCTTGCTCTTTTTTTTTTTCTGTTGATCTTCACTGCTTTTCCATCCAGAGTTTTTTCCATCTCTAAGAAGATAGAGCACGCCTGAAACCAACTATTGTTGTCACCACGCATGTTTGACGGAATATAGCGATGTAACTATTCCGCCCCTATCTCTCGCCCAACCTTCCAGATCTCACCAAGCTCGCGCTGTTCCAAGTCATGAAGCGGAGGTATACTTGGGATTCTTCTAGAAGCTCAAGATGGATGGGTGGCAGGCAGATACGGGCATTAACGGTCAAGGCGCGATGGACCAAGGAGTTAAGAGGAGTGACCCCGTAGCTAGTACTTAACCTGTTTGCAGTTTTGCTGCTTCGCAAAATGCGGCGCCGAAGGGATTGGCCTCCCGGACTCCCAAGCTGGAGCAAGCTTTCAAAAAGTCCCCGCCTCTGGAGCACAGCCTGTGACGCATCTGTCTGTAGAGTTCCGAAGACACGGAGCCTTCCCCACGCTCCGGGGGCTCGCGGATCACTCACGGCCACAGAGCGGTGGCCTTGCGCATGCTGGACGAGCGATGCGACGAGCCCACTTTCACGCAGACTCTCCGCGTAGAGATCGATCAGAGAGTTTGCCAGTGCAAGGTCCAGCGTTCCAGCTTGAGAATGGATGCGTGCTCCTATTTCGAGACACTTGTGCCTGAACCTTACGAGCTTTTCTTTCTCAGCAGTTCCCAGTGCTTCTGCCGCCGTCAAGGTAGAGCAAGTTTTTAAAGTTGCCAGTAAAGTCACACGATCCGCCACACACCCTGCCGATTGCGAGAGCAAATTCCTCTTCCCCAGTCTGTGATGCAACGCATCCTCCATGCTTCCACACTCTGCGTACATATGCAGCAGCAGAGACACGCTGTTTGAACATTAGTAATTCGTTCGCTGGGCAAGACTCGCTTACCTGTCTGGAGGTCTCGCGAGTTTCTGCACGCTATCAACAATGCAGCAAGAAAAACACCGACGCCCGGAATCGCTGCCTGCTGCAACGCCGACGAAATTCCTGGAATTTGAAAGAAAACGAGATTGAAAACCCTGTACTAGAGCGAAAATTCTTACCTCGCTGACGCCAGTGGCAGCGCGATAACCAGGGGATTGCCGGTGCCCGCCGCGATCGGTTGGATCGCCCGCATTCTCGACTCGATCTAATAGCATTTCAAATAAGCCCGCTCTTTTTCTTCCATCTTTTCTCGTCAATAAAGGTCCAGCCTCTTCCTTCATGCAATCGATCTGTGCCACGTGAGGTGTATGTGCCGTGAGTGGCAAGGATCAGGAATTCGGGAATTTTCTACCGCGGAGCTTGGAGGCTGGATGGATGAGAAGGGTACACTCGCTCCTCCATGTCGCCTCTGGTTCTCTCTTTGTCAAGCCAGTCGAGAATTCCCCGCGTAACAAGTGGCACCACTTCCAGATGCTCCCGGAGGGCATGATGATCGCCAGCAGCGACGCCGGCTTGCTGTGCCTGGCCACGTTTGAGTACTTCAAGCGGCCATCCTCCATCTTTGTGTGGCGCTACAGCGATCTCAACTCCTCCCTGGTGAGAGTTTCTTTGCCGCCAGTGACCAACAATGGAATGCGCATGGTGGTGTACAACCGCAAGAGGATCGATTAATGCGAGAGTTCTGCATCGCTGCTAACTTTGATGCGCCTTCTACATTTACGACTCAGCTTGGGGCGAGTGCCAAGAATACCTCGAAAGATGTGCATATATATATATATATATATATATATATATATATATATATATATATATATATATATATATATATATATATTTATCAATGAGAAGGCCTTTTATCTGATACAGGATCATGGTGAGGTGGTGGTGTTTTGCACGGGTCCCCAGAAGATTGCAAAATACAACCTGTGGGATGGTTCCTGGCAAGTTTTTCAGGTTGATGCCAAGAGGTTGGATCTGGTATTTTATAGGTGGTGCTACCTTCATCTGGATCAGGACTGGGTTTTGTTGGTAAGTGAAAACTTTAGTGAGGGACTGATCATCTCTGAGAGGAGGGGAGAGAAGTGGGAGATCATGTCATACTGTTACAAGGAGTTTCATGATCTGTCACTGTGGGATAACTCGACATGCACTCATGGGAAGGACAGTATATGGTTGGTGGCCAAATCCCATATCGTGCAATATGGAGTCAATTCCAGGAGATGGTCAGAGGTGGATGTGCCTGATGCCTTTAAGGGAAGCTGTGTTGGAGCTGAAATCCAAGGTGTGATAAGTGCCTTGAATCATGGGGCCACATTCAGCAGCAAATTTCAGGAGGGTTTAGGGTCATGGTATTGGAGCAAGATCAAAAAGATGGAAATGCTGCCACCATCACTTTCTCAAATGGCCATTCCATTTCCATTTTTGATGGATCTGGAAACTTCTCAAGTTGGAGCACCAGATGGAGCTCATCCTCAAAGGTGAGGGACTTTGGGGCGTTGTCAATGGTGACGAGCTGAAGACAGGAGCTGATGTGGGCTATCAGAAGGTGGATACCTAGAGTCAGCATGAGGACAAGGGCACAGCAACAATCAGGCTCGCGGTGACAGAGAGTGTGCTGGATGATCTTGCCCTCAGTGAGAATTACACGCTGTGGAAGAAGCCGTGTGAGAAGCACAAGCAGCAAACACATGTCCAGATTGGCCATCTCTACACAAAGATGGTCAACATGCGGTGGACAGAGTCAAAAAGCTTCGATTAGTTTGACATGAAAAACACATACAGGCAAATCATGGAGTTAGATAAGGAGAACAAACTTCCTCCTTCTCTTCAGAATTATTTCTTTCTTTGTGCTCTTCCTAATTCTTTTCATTCTCTTTGAAGTAATTTGATGCAGGTTGACAAACTTCAACTTAGTCGTGTTATACTTGCCGTCAAGGAGGAGATCATCATGCAGAAGGATGTCGGGATTTTCCACTCCAAATCTGATCAGGCTTTGTTTACAAGAAGCTCTTTTAAGCAATTTGTGAAGAAGAAGAACAACAACAAAGTTTCCAAGGATGGGGGTTTTTCCAAGGTAAAGGAGAGCAATGTGAAGTCTAACAAGGACACCAAGAAGAATAAATCTTGTGGTTATTGCAACAAGTTTAACCATGAAGAGTATAAATGTAAGTTGAAACACCTTCAACAACAATTGGAATATTTCAAATCTTCAAAACTTATGACTCACTATGGATGACTTTTGGATGAAGCTTGTGTGGTCAAAACCAAACTTTGCAACAATGCCATGGTAACTAACTCTTTTGTGATTGATTCTGGAGCTACTACTCACCTATCTTGGCATAAAGATCATTTTGTCAAGTATAGAAATTGTTTTAGCCAGCATGCTGTGCAGGTAGAAGACAATAGAGAGCATGGTGTTCATGGCATTAGTGACATCAACATCCAGACATCTCATGGGAACTTAACTTTGACTAGGGTAGTGTATATTCTTACTCTTTGCAAAGATTTGCTATTTGTTGCTAAGATTGCTGATATGGGGAATAATCTATGTTTTGATCATCAAGTTTGTGTCATTCAAAATGCATAAACTTATGATGTGGTTGCTATAGCTCCCAAGGAAGGAAATTTATACTGACTCAAGAACAAGGAGTCTATCAACTCTTTGATTCTTGCCTCTGTTGGTAAAGGCACATATGATATATAGCATAAGCAACTAGGCCATTGCTCATTGTTTGGGATTTCCACCTTAAGGAATATGGTAAATGGTTTGAATGTATCTAACAAGCTCACTCCTGCTCCATGTGAAGCATGTGCACTTGAAAAGCACCATTGTCAGCCTTTTAAAACAATTGGAAGTCAAGCAAGCAATTTGCTTGAGCTTGTCCATGTTGATGTTTGTGGTCCAGTACAAATTCCATCTTTCAAGAAGGCTAAGTATTTCTTGACTTTCACAGATGATCATAGTCACAAGAAGAAATCTAAGGTCTTGGATTGTTTTGTAGATTGGAAAGCCTTGGTAGAAAACCAAATTAATTGTCAAATCAAGAAGTTACACATGGACAATGGCGGTAAATTTGTGAATAATGTTTTTAATAGCATTTGTTCCCAAGCTGGAATCTAGCACCAGCTCACTGAACCATACACAGCTCAACATAATGGGGTGGCAGAGTGCAAGAATCATACCATTGTGGACACAGCACAACGCATTCTCGCTCAATCTCATGCTCCACCAAAGTTTTGGGCAGAGGCAGTTAAGTATGCTATTTTTCTCCTTAACCATTGACCTACTTTGGTAGCACTATTATGATAGGTGTTTGTTATTTTAATACTATATACTACTCATTTAAGTTATTTTTAAAACTGATGTTTGATATTAATAATAGATAAATTGATAACAGTTGAGATATTTGAGCAAAGATTTATGTGATTTAGCAGTTGATCAAATATTCAAAGGAATCCAAGTGTAACAACTTAAATTGACTGAAGTATAATTGCTGATGAGGATAATCTAAATACCACACTAATCATCCTGTCCAGTGCAATCATGAGCATAGCACAGCACCTGCCTTCTTCCTTGTGGTGGGCTCTATTTGTCTTATATATAACAGTGTTCCTGTGATCGTGCCTTAAATTTCTTGTTTTGTTTGTCAGTTCTTTACGAGAAACAATTTCTGAAGCTGTAAGATTGTGAGAAACACCAATTTGAAATACTATATATATGTCATGATTACCGCTCTGCAAAGGGAAGGAAAAAACCACGCACCTTTTCTTCCTCTTTCTCCACGTACCCAAGAAAAGCCTCAAATCGTTCGTCAGGTTCCTTGAAAAGCCATTTGTAATACGTCTCTCTGTCCTCAAAATTCTTCCTGAGCATCTCCCAGTAATAGCAATCCCGGAATGCCTTGATGCTACGCTCATTTCTCGCCGACGCGAACAGCGCCGTCCCAGCTCTCCCCAGCATACTCGTCGACGCCCCAGACGCAAGTGAATCCAAGAAGGTGAATGCCCACATTGTGTACCATGGCCAAGATCCTGCCCACCAAGCTCTCCAAGGCACAGCCATAGCTGCACGCTTGCCCGATCAAATGCCGCGCGTCCACCACCTCCATTCTGCCCTAGCATGCTCCACCAAGGAGCAAGCAATAGATAAGTTCGTACAAAACTGTAAAATAGAAGCCGCTAAACAAACAAAAGTGTGGTTGAGTTTTCGCTTTTTGTCTCTTGTGCTAAACCACCAGGCCGTCGGATGAAGATCGTGCGGTCCCTGACGATTCTAGGGCGCCACTGCCTCGATATAAGAGGGTTTCAAGATAGGGTTTCAGCTAGCAATATGGACGAGGAATTGGCTAAGGTGGAAGCTCAAATCGGGCTTCTTGAGCCGCAGATCCAAGCGGCTGGGGAATCTTTTCTCTCTGCCCTTCAGAGTGGCAATCAATCTCTGGCGGAATATTGGCGGAAGGAGGAAGAGCAGCTGCGGGAGAAAAAACTCCTCCTTCTCAGAAGTAATGGTAAGTCATTTGGGGCGTTTTGCTGTGTGTTGTGGATATGTGTGCTTCCATGTGGCTACGGCTGCTTTCGGCCATGGTTAAGGATTTTGCCTGAGGTAGCTTCAATTCGCTTTTATTTTGGGTTGCTGGAAGTGTGGCTAGTTGCTGCTGGCGGGCGCATACTCCCTTGTGGATCCTTGTTTATGGCTGTGGCTGTTGAGACCCTTGATTCTGGCCATGTTTTCTTTTCTTCCGGAATTAATACTAACATTGTTATGTTCTGAATGTTTCAGTGCCCCATGGAATCGGCGGATCTGGTACGCAATTGTGTAAGCCCTTTGTTTCCTTGCATGTCCCTTTGATCTGTGATGTCGGAAGTCCCAGTTTTTGTCCAGTTCTTGGTATTCCTGGTGAGGTCTTGCTTCTGATGGCGTCGCTGTTGGATTTGGTCTTGGGTGCTTGTGCCTGGCTTGTGGTTGTAATTGAATTTATGGCCATCTGCTTGGTATGTGGCCCCTTGCGTTCTATTAATGCTGTCTGTCTTCTTCGGCTTGGAGCTCTTCCCCCTGGGATGACTGTTTTGCCATCGTTTGAAGTTTTCCTGCCTCACACTAGAGTTTGCTCAGAGCGGTATTTGCCTGCTTGTAGCAGTTCTTGTCTGATCCGTGCATTCGTATCTTTCTTCAGTTGTACCAGATGGTGTGGCGGCCCTTGTAAGGGCTACTGATACTCCAGATTCTAAATTCTGGATTTTAGATAGCGATGCACTGCGAAATTATGACCAACCTTTCCTGCTATGGAAACGAAAGGCGTATGCGAGTCTAGAATCCAAAATCCGGGAGCTGCTCGGCAACTTCACTTCCTTCATCGTCCTAGGCACTGCAGGGATAGGGAAATCGTTCTTTGGCTATCACTGGATTATTAGGCTGGGCCAAATGGGGCAAGAAAAGGCGTTATACAAGGTTGGCGAGGTTGTTTACATCCTGAATTTGCGAAGCCGATATGTTGAAGGTGGTTATGACGTGAATGGCGAAATTATACGCCAAATGCTGGACGATCCGTCAATGTGGCTAGTGATAGATGAGAAGCAGGAGACGCCTTTACCTGGCAAGTGTCGAGTTCTTTTGGTTTGCTCATCTAAGAATGCAAACTACGATGAGTTTGGCAAGGGGGGACTTTGTTGCATGCTTTATATGTCGGTGTGGTCCAGGGAGGAGATTGGGAAATTCCTTGACGACTTTGAGCCTTACCGAACTAGTTATGGGAACATGAATGTGGTGGACAGAAAGGAAGGGCTTGACAACTTCGATTATTTGGGTGGAGTTCCTAGGTATGTACTGCGTGCAACAAAGCTGAAAGAGGGGAAGTCCTTGGCCAAGAGTGCGGTTGAGTCGTTCGGATCAAGTGTATCCAAAGCGGCTAAAATTTTGTCAGGAGGGTACGTGAAAAATGTCAGCGACTGCATTCTGCACATCGTGGCAACTGAGGACCACAGCGAAAAGACATATCAGTTTGCAAGCGAGGCTTTGATGACAGAGCTTGGGAATCAGTATCTGCGTGCTGGAGCTGTGCCTGTGGTGGGATTTCTGAAAGAAACATTCACCTGCCCTTGGGTGGGGGCTTTGTGGGGGAAGCTTTATGAGCCTCTTGTGCATAGGCTACTGTTGAAGGGTGGTGACTTTGTTATCAAGGCAGTTTACGCTAATGGAAGCTCCGGTCCTGAGACTTCCGTTCATATTGGACCTCATATCATGCTGGAGGCAAGTTCTGCGGGTGAGTTTGGAGGAAAGATAGGGATGGGCAAGTACGTGCAACCAACTTCTGAAGTCTTTCCGAGCATTGATTCTGGTATGGATGAAGACATTCTCATTCAGGTCTTCAAGAGAGTGGATGGAAAACACGGCTTTGAAGCGAGTGGCTTAGAAATGGTGGATGCTGCATTGAAGAGACCAAGCTACAGGTTGTGGTCGTGTGTTCCAAAAGAGACGTTTCCGCGAACTGGATGGCAGCAATACAAGAATAATAATGATGGAGACTATGGGAGAGGAAATGCAGTATTTGGGAAGATGCGGCAGTTTGTAGTTCAAGTGGACTATGAGGATGCACGATGAAGCTTCTTTTTATATATATATATACTTACAATATAAATTTCTCAGTAAATCAAAGTTTTTAATAAAATACTAGAAATTGCCCAGCAAAAAGCAGGTGGGTTGGCAAGGTGAAGTTTTCAAAAAACTTTAAATCTGAGCCAAAAAAGACAAATACATTGGCCAAGAGTTTTATGTCACAAGTATTATAGCTTCGAGATTTGAGTGTCATGGTTTCGTTGCCAGTATTAAAATAAAACTGTTAAATTCAAAGCATAAGAATATTAATCATTGTGTTATCTGATTTTTAGTTTGCATTTGTTTTTCTTTTCCTGTTGGATAACAAAGGAAAAACTTTTGGTGAGATTTTCTTTTCTTCCACAAATGGAAGCATGATATTTATTCTCAATTGGAGCAAATTATCTCAACCTAGAAGCTGCCTAAACTTTGGGAAAGAAGACATGAACATCACTTTGACAGAATTTAAATGGTATTTTTCCATATTTTTACATATTGTACAGTGTTATGAGCTTGGTGCTAAAGCTTTCTCCACTGCAATGGCGGCCTTTTCTCAATCACTTCCTTCTGCAACACCGGTCGGTGGCAGAAATGCTAAGGTGATGGAGCTCGAATCCTTTGTGTGTGGCTCTACCATGAGCTTGAGCTCTAGCATCCTCAGTGTTGATGGTGAACACTACTGAGTTTTCGGTGTTGTCCTCGCTCTTGCTACCACTGTTGTAGTCTTGGGTGTCCTCAGAGTTTGTGTCCCATGTGCTGTTCTTGTGGGAGATGGCTGTGTCGCTGAGACAAGAGCGTGCTTGTTTCTCGATCACTTCCTTAGACTTGTGCAAAGCAGTGTGAACCACAAGCTTCTTCTCTTCATCTTTAATTTCCAGGATGTCTTTGAGGAGGAGGAACACCTCATTTGATCTTAGTAGACTGCGATGGTTGCCTGGAACCCTATGCCTCACAGTCGTAGTGAACCCAACATCCTATGAAGAAAGCAGAGTTCAGAACTGGGTGATAGAAATAGAGGGCTACCTTGGAAGACTTGGATGGTACCGTGCCATCTCCATCCACATACTTGAAATTGGCCTGCAAAGTCCAAATTTTCTTTGAGTAAGCATGAAGAAAGAACTCCACATTACCCTGAGCTCAACTATGAGGCATTTTTTCGCTCCTGTAGCTGGAAACAATGGAAAAAAGTTGCCAATAAAATTTGGTTATCAAGAATGACGAACACATACCAGACATGGAATGGAGTTTTGCAAGAACTGCCATAGATGTTGTAGAATTTAAAATCATTAGGAAGTTTCGCAAAGAACCATAGATGGCAGGACTCATTTGCCCACTCAAGAATACATCTTATTGAAAAGAATGGGTATTGTCTTGTCATCATAGCTCAGCTGCATAGAAAATATTTAGTTTACCAACATAACCAAAGAAAAGAAAAGAGTAGTTGATATACCACTAACCATGTTCTTTTTAAGTGCAACTTCCTCAAAAACACACTATATGAGTGTATAGCTATAGAGTTGTTGGGCTCTAAAAAACTCGAGGTAAAAGTCTTGAGATAGAGATAGAGTTCTGAGTTGTATAGCTGAGTTGGTGCTAGATTTGGCCAAATTGGCAGTATGCAAAAGGATTTTCTTCTCCGGCTAAATTGGGTCATCTTTGTAGCAAGAATTCATGCTCCTCCGGGCTTTGTTTTGGATGCCGTTTGTTTCTAGAAGTGGTCCTGGTCTTAGGCTTTCCAAAAATACCAACGGCACCTTAGTATCAATCTACATCAGTGACATGCACATGTTTTTCCACAATATTGGCATTCTGGGCTACTTCTTCTTGGATTTCAGAGAATATTGAGGAGGCTTTTTCCCAAAATTCTTGCGATAGAGGGTAGACGGGGTTGAGCCCTTTCCAATGAGCCCACCAACAGTCAAAATGGGGAAGGATCGAGACTAAAGGACTCATTTTTCTCTTTTGGGCTAAACTTTGTTGGAGGTTCCTTGGGAACAAAGCAATCTTCAAGGAACAGGTAGGCGTAAGAACAAGAACATGAACAGGAGTTGGAGTAGGAGCAGGTGCAAGGATAGGAGCAGGCGTAGGAGTAGGAGTGAGAGTGGGGGTTACCGGTTATAGGTTACAGGTCCCCGGTTACTGGTTTACTGGTCCCCAGTTACTCCAGCAGCTACTCTAGTGGTTACTTCGGCATTTACCCTACAGATCAACGGTTACATGTGCTTGAGGTCTACATCTCCTTCCATTTGGACCCTTATTCCTCTTCGTCACAATAATTTTGGGCAACTTTGAGCAACTTGAGCACTAGCCTATAGTCTTCTTGCTCCTGTCAACCCAGTTGCCTTGACCAAGCATTTGCAGTGTTCAGGGTATTTGATGCGGGTACAAACCAAACGTATGACAAATTGGCACCCTCTCACTATACCTCAAGGCCCTAAGGTACGGAGTAAATTTTCTAACATCCAAAGGTAGCTTAAGTACGACACTACACCTTCTCAGGCTGAGTCCTCTTCATCCTTGGTAGATTCCAATGACTTAGATCTACAAGCTATGGTGCAGGCACTTTTAGCTCGACCTCAGCTCCATGTTCTGTAGAGGGGGAGTGATCTGCCAACCTTCTCAGGTGTTGGAACATTCTCTCCAACATCGCATATCAGTCGCTTTGCACCACAAACATGATCGTCAATGATGATCGTATGTGCCACGACTTCTTGTAGTCTCTTGAAGGCAAAGCAGCAACTTGGGCAGATTCTCTCCTTCCAAAGGACCGGACAGACTTCCAGACACTACTCGCTTCTTTCAGAGAATGTTTTGTTGAAGAAAAACCCACAAATCGACTACTTGTTGACCTCTTTTCGTTCTGGCAGGGTGCTCACGAGTCTATTCCTGACTATATCACCCAATTTCGAGCATACTGGAAGCAGTGTTGGGATTGCAGAGTGGTCCAAGATGAACAATAGAGGATCACAGCATTCACAGCGGGTCTGCGTGGGAACTTGCAATGGAAAGTTCTTAAGAAGACATTCAGCTCTTGTCGCGAGGCATTTTCGTTTGCCTCGAAGCTGGAAAGAGAGCTTCTTGTTGACCTGGGGATTGCTATAGTTGATTTCGACCAAGCCATCATCCCATCAGAGTCACCTTGTGCAGTTGTTCGGCCATCCACAACAAAGCCCATCGCTATTGAGCATACACCTCCGGCTATTGAAAACTTTGCCAATGAGATGCGGCAGCTGAAGGAGATCATTCTTTAGCAACAATCACACCATGACAAACTGCTCCAGGAGCTGGTGGAGTCTAGGAAAGAGGCTGCTACAGCTTGTGAATGTAGATTTAAATCCCGTTGGTGCAATCATTGCGAGACGAACACACACAACATGCAGCGCTGCTTCAAGCTTCACCCAAAGCTTTGGCCTCCACCTTCTCAACGTGTCCAACAACGTCCCTTCGCTGATAATTCCACATCGTCTCGGGGTCCAGAGACATATCAGGAGCAGTTAGAGCAACAAGCAATTGAGGCAGCCCTTTCATCGAGCAAAGGCAAGGCACCAGCCTCATCAGTCAACACAATTTTGGTAGCCGAGGAACTCTATAGCCAACAGCAGCAAACCACAGCCACTCGAGCCCAAGCGAAGAAGAAGGAAACCGCTCAGCCTGCCACAGCTCCCTCGGCGCCAGTTGAGAGCGAATCTCCGTTGCCATCAGGCCCAGTGACACAGAGGGTGGCTTGTAATCTCCCCTTCAAGTCACTACTCTCTTCTCCTCATAAGATCTCACCAACAGCTATTCCTGTTCTGGAGCCGATTCTTCAACAATTGGTTGACACTCCCGTCACCTTTTCGCTCTGAGATATGTTGTGTCTTGTCCCGGGATTCGGCCAGCGTTTAGAGGAGTTTGCATGGTCAGGAACACTAGAGAGCACTCTCAAGAGGACTCCTCAAGAGGTGCACATCGCTGACATGACAAGATATGGTGGAGATCCTAGTCCATTCTTCGTCTCGGTGCAGATTGCTACTTCCTCTTGTAGAATGGATGCTTTGGTTGACTCTGGTTCTAAAAGCAACATTATCTCTCTCAAAGATGCCCTTTTAGCACAGCTACAGATCATTGAGAGCTCCTCCATCGTGCTCAAGACCTTTGCCAACCACATTATTCCTCCAGCAGGCATTTGCTGTGGTGTCAAGGTCTTAGTGCAGGGTGTTATTTTTGAGGTAGACTTCCTCATGGTTGACTACCAATGTTTTGGAACATCCTCATTGAAGGACTCTGTCATCCTTGGCCACTCATGGCAAGTCACAGCCCATTGCACCATTGATAGCGCACAAGGCAAGATGGAAATTAGCGATGAAACCCATAGCGCCACCTTTCTCAACAACCATGGTAAAGCTCTTTCTCAGTAAGCCCAGCAGGGTCAGACTAAGATGGCCTCCACACCATACTTTCCTCTTGAGCTCATAGAGGCTTTTCCCGAGTTGGTGGTGGAATCGACCATCTATATGACGGATGCTTTCTCATGCAATGTAATCGACATTGTTGGAGGTGAGTCAGATAGCTTGAGACATCTCTTAGCCTCACTCTCTTTATTTGAGAGTAAGGCCGAGCCTCTAGACACGCCCTCTTTATTTGATGGCAAGGCTTATAGAGTATGGGCCCCCATATCCAACTTTTTGGAGTGTTTCTCAATAGAGGAAGGGCTCCTTGATTCGTTTCTTGCATGGGACCAACTCTCTCTTATGGAGCTTGATGACACGATCACTCTAGACCAGGTCCATCTTTTGCAAGACACAGCCAAACTCAATCCTCCTCAGCAACTATCTGAGGTGTCACACAGCCAGCATCTTCCTACAAAAATCATGGTAGCTGATGACTTTAAGCATATTTTGTCATGCTGTTTGTTGGAGATGGAAGAAGACATCTAGACACACAACTGGTAGAAAGAATCAAGCCAATCGAACGTGCTGCATGTGAGTTGTAGCTCTTTGAGTTCAAAATTTCCTACCATGGAGCCCCCGGTACTCTAACCACCAGAACGACAACTTCTTTTCAAAATTCCCATCAAGACGGATACAGAGGCTTTTGGAGTATGCCTTTGCCAATATTCACAGCCTGGCAAGCCACCACATGCAACATATTATGCCTCACATTCGTTCAAGAAGACTGAGAAGAAGTACGTGGATGCAGAAAAAGAAGCAGTGGCTATTGTTTACACCTTGGAGTGATTTTGTCACTTTCTTGCTGGAGCCTGTATCCATTTCCATGTCTGTTTTAATGTGCTGACCTTTCTTTTACAGCAACCGGTTCATAGTCCTCATACTTTATCTTGGATTGTGACCATTCAAGAGTTCCAGCCAACTTTTCACATGTAGCATCTTCTCCAACGGCTGCAGGTCAAGCATGTGAAGAGTAGCAGCTATTATCCTGAGTGCAATGGCTAGGCTGAGTCTAGCAACAAGATATTGAAGATAATCATCTCAAAGCTTGTGGAAGATCACCCAAAGCATTGGTACGAGCACTTAGTCACAACATTGTGGGCCTTTCAGACGTCCTTCAAGACATCCATCTCCGTGACCCCATTCTCCCTTGTCTATGGGACAAAGGCCATGTTTCCAGTGGAGATCCAGGTGCTATCGCTCTCACTTTCACTTCGATACATAGCAGCAATGCAGCTTAGCAATGAGGACAAGCTTCATGTACGTAATTTGGAGGTTCTTGCCTTGGAAGAACAGCAACAATCCACAACTGAACATCTCCTTCGAGGCAAGTAGAAGATCAAGTCAGTCATTGATCACTAGCAGTCTGCCGAACCATTTGAAGATGGTGATCTCGTTCTACTCAAGGAGTTTATGCCACTTTCGAAGTTCTCCCCTTGTTGGACCAGCCCCTACTTTGTCCAGTGACACATCGGAAGTGGAGCATATGTGCTAGTTGATGCTGATGGATGTGAGCTCCCACACGCTCATAACCACTCTCATTTCAAATGCTTCATCCAGTGAGGCGTTCCTCTTCTCTTCTTTTTCTTTTTCTTTTTCTTCCTTTCTTTCACTTACTTTCATAGCTCTTTTTCCTTACTTTCAAGGGGTGTTTCTCCATTGAACCATAGCCCATACCTTGAATTTCGCGCTCAGGCTGCATTGCCATTTGTATGGAGGTATATACATGCTGTTGTAATGAACACTAGTGTTTTTCCTAAAATAAAGATTGCTTTTTCTGATAATCCTTTGGACGTAACTATGGTAATGTTTTTTCTTATTTAATTTTCTATTTCTAAGATAATTTCATAGCTCTGTATGCATCCGGAGCATGAAGAGTAGTATCATCATATTGTAGCAGATTTATATGCTGGATATATGCCAAAGTTTTTATTTTTTAATATTATGAAAAGCATGAGTTAGGTGATTTAGCAACACTTGGAAGTACTTTATTTTTGCCACTAGTTGATTCAAACGAAATTCAAAAGCTCAATGAAGTTTATAAAACACACCATGGTCTCACTTCTAAAGACAAGGTAATGTAAATTGCTTACATCTACTTTCAACTCTAACTTCTAATTATACAGATTAGTGGATATTTCATCCCTGACAACCAACAAAGCCTCACTCAAGTTGAAAGTTTTTGCTCATTTTACTCTTTTACAATGTAGAGAGAAGATGGTTTTGTTGTTTGTGCAAAGTGTAAAGGGCATTCCATCCCTCATAAATCATCTACAATAACTGGTTCTATTATATCAAATGACATGATGGAATATAGAGTTACAGTGCATGATAAAATGGTGGATAAAATTTATAATTTGGATGAAGGGTCTATGGTCAAGTTTGCTATGGAGTCCCCAGAAAAGATTGCTGTTTATCTGTCTTCAAAACCAATAGGTTCTTTCTATTGAATGACGCAAATATTATTGTCCATTTTGAGACACCATACAATTCAGCCATGGAAATTGCCAACAACCAGAAATAGAAACAATTGTTTCTTGTCTATTTTTCAATTGCTTTCTCTATAATACAAATATCTATTCGTGAAATCTTGCAGTGCTTCTTTTAACAATTTCTAGATTTCAAAGCACACAAACTAGCAATCCTATGGCAACGACTCACAAGATTGCTACTGATTGCATTGCACAACAACTTGAAATTTCCAAAAGAACTAATATGCAAGAAACACAACCTGCCTCTGAAAGCCCCTCTCAGGTAATCTACCACGTTAACATTGTATGCCTAACACCAGAATTCAGGAAAATGATCATTGTGCATCCGGATAGAGAGTTTCTTGAGGACTTCAGAGAAGCTGGGTGAAGAATGTGGTGTATTGTTTTCTGTACTAGATGCTAAACCCCATCTTGTAATAAATATGTAAGCAAATGAATGTGAAAGAGCTTGAACCACAAGCAATTCCAAAATTCAGCTTTGTTGTTGATTTGTTTGAACTAGATGCTTGAAACCGTGTACGCTCTTGTAGTGCTCTTGACAAAAGAGTTGGAAAAGCCATAGTCAAAATCACTATGGCAATCAAAAATTTGAGCCAGGACTTGAATTTGAAAGTGTGAAGAAGCTGTTTAGTAGACAGGATCTAGAAAGCATACCATTAGTGGCAGAACTTCATTATATGCACCTTTTTACTCAAATCATATTATCCTGTAGCTCAACAAAATGCTAATAGTGATGGCACTTCACATTGCAAGTACTTTATACTTATGCTAAAGTCAAGTCTTTCAAGGGCGACCTTCAAAGACATTGACATGGTCATTAAAAGTCTTTGTCTCTTTCACATCTCTTTGTCATGGAGCTTGTAGTTCACTAAACTAAGACTCTTGCTTCTGAATGACCGTGCTCCTACTGGATCCTACTGGATAGCTTACAAAAGAAAAACAAAGCAGCTTAGAAGAAAGTTAAATAGGAAGGCACATATATATCAAATGTTCGCTTTAGTTCTTGGCTCTGGATATCCATCTTTGGCGATGTTGAGCTCTCCTTCACCCTGTAGTAGCTCAAAAGAAGTTCATTGATACTAAACCACAAGAACAACGAACAAAACGTTTAAAAACAAAACAAGACCTTGCAAAAATGCAAGAAGATGAAACAAACATGGCAGTACCTAGACTAATTGAAAAATACATGCAAAGACTAGAAGAATTAGAAGATTTAACATTAGCAGAGATAACAACTGAATATATAATTGAAAAAGAAGTAACAACACGAAAACTTTAAAAAAAAATAATATAATTGGATATATAAACTTTAGTAAAGAAAAAGATCCAGAAAAGTGGGCTTTTGAAAGATTAATCTTACATAAAAAATTTAGAAAAGAAGAAGATCTTAAAGAAATGTATACAACATATATGAATGCATATGAAGCAAATATGGAACAAATAAATGAAAAATAACATCAATACATATATAAAAAAGTAATAAATGAGAGTGAATTTGATTGATTGATTGAATAAAATATTAAAAGAACAAGCACAGTATATGTAAGAAATAAACACAAACCAAATAGATGAATTTGATATAGGGAAAGATTTATTCAAAATGAAAAATAAAAAAAACTTAAATTTAAATATAAAATATAAAATATTAAAAAATTTAACAATTATAATACAAGATGAATACCTTATGGAAACTAGTAAATATCACCAATTATTAAGAACTCTAAATAAAAAGCAAAAAATAATACATGATGACTTCATATTGAAAACAATAAAACAACCTAACAAACAATTGTGCTTACTTTTAACAGGAGAAGCAATAACTGGAAATTCAATGCTTTTAAATACACTTATAGAAACACTCAAATGATATTATAAAACAAACCAAGATATAAATAATGAACTAGGACAAACAATATTAATAATAGCACATACAGAGAAATCTCCTCTTTCTCCACGTACTCGAGAAAAGCCTCAAATCGTTCGTCAGGTTCCTTGAAAAGCCATTTGTAATACGTCTCTCTGTCCTCAAAATTCTCCCGCACAACATCAGTCATACTTTGGCCGATGTGGAATGCCCAGCCATGGCAAGGAGCAGCAGCAGCGTCATCTTCCTAAGCATCTCCCAGTAATAGCTTGTCCACACAATCCCGGAATGCCTTGATGCTACGCTCGTTTCTCGCCGACGCGAACAGCGCCGTCCCAGCTCTCCCCAGCATACTCGTCGACGCCCCAGACGCGAGTGAATCCAAGAAGGTGAATGCCCACATTGTGTACCATGGCCAAGATCCTGCACACCAAGCTCTCCAAGGCACAGCCATAGCTGCGCGCTTGCCCGATCAAATGCCGCACGTCCACCACCACTCGCTCCACCTCCATTCTGCCCTAGCATACTCCACCAAGGAGCAAGCAATAGATAAGTTCGTACAAAACTGTAAAATAGAAGCCGCTTAAACAAACAAAAGTGTGGTTGAGTTTTCGCTTTTTGTCTCTTGTGTTTATAATTGAGTTAGTGGTCTAAAACACCAGGCCGTCGGATGAAGATCGTGCGGTCCCTGACGATTCTAGGGCGCCACTGCCTCTAGGAATTGGCTAAGGTGGAAGCTCAAATCGGGCTTCTTGAGCCGCAGATCCAAGCGGCTGGGGTCTTTTCTCTCTGCCCTTCAGAGTGGCAATCAATCTCTGGCGGAATATTGGCGGAATATGGGCGGAATAAGAAAGAGCAACTGCGGAAGGAGGAAAACCTCCTCCACCTCAGAAGTAATGGTAAGTCATTCTTTGTGTATTTAGCTTTTTGCGGCGTTTTGCTGTGTTTCGTGGATATCTTTCGGCTAGCGCTTTTATTTTGGGTTGCCAGAAGTGTGGCTATGGTGGCTTTTGGCTATGCTGCTGGCGGACGCATACTCCCTTGTGGATCCTTGTTTATGGCTATGGCTGTTGAGACCCTTGATTCTGGCCATGTTTTCTATTGATAGTTTTTTCTTCCAGATCTAATACTAACTTTGTTATGTTCTGAATGTTGCAGTGCCCCTCGCTGGAGTTGCACAGGAGGAGCATGGGTGGGGTCGCTGGAGAAAGGAGCGCGGTGCGCTCACCAAGCTGTTTTCTCGGAAGTTTGTCCTCCCGCAGCACGTTGACGCAGGGCGCATCCGTGGTACCCCCCTCAGAGCTCATCGGGAACCGCGGAATTACACCTTGGTAGACTGTGAATGCCGCAACTGGGCATTTGCCGCGGAGACGAGGAGGCCAATGGAATCCGCGGATCTGGTAAGCAATTGTGAAAGCCCTTCCCCCTTGTTTTCTCTTTGATCTGTGTGATGTTGGAAGACCCATTTTTTGTCCAGTTCTTGGTGTTCCTGGTGCGCCATGAAATCGGGCGCAAGGTCTTGCTTCTGATGGCGTCGCTGTTGGATTTGGTCTTGGGTGCTTGTGTCTGGCTTGTGGTTGTAATTGAATTCATGGCCATCTGCTTGGTATGTGGGCCCTTGCGTTCTATTAATGCTGTCTGTGTCTTCTTCGGCTTAGAGCTCTTCCCCCTGGGATGACTGTTTTGCCGTCGTTTGAAGTTTTCCTGCCTCACACTAGAGTTTGCTCAGAGCGGTATTTGCCTGCTTGTAGCAGTTCTTGTCTGATCCGTGCATTCGTATCTTTCTTCAGGTGTACCAGATGGTGTGGTGGCCCTTGTAAGGGCTACTGATACTCCAGATTCTAAATTCTGGATTTTAGATAGCGATGCACTGCGAAATTATGACAAACCTTTCCTGCTATGGAAACGAAAGGCATATGCGAGTCTAGAATCCAAAATCCAGGAGCGGCTCAACAACTTCACTTCCTTCATTGTCCTAGGCACTGCAGGGATAGGGAAATCGTTCTTTGGCTATCACTGGATTATTAGGCTGGGCCAAATGGGGCAAGAAAAGGCGTTATACAAGGTTGGCGAGGTTGTTTACATCCTGAATTTGCGAAGCCGATATGTTGAAGGTGGTTATTACGTGAATGGCGAAATTATATGCCAAATGCTGGACGATCTGTCAATGTGGCTAGTGATAGATGGGAAGCAGGAGACGCCTTTACCTGGCAAGTGTCGAGTTCTTTTGGTTTGCTCATCTAACAAGACAAACTACCAGGAGTTTGGCAAGGGGGGACTTTGTTGCATGCTTTATATGTCGGTGTGGTCCAGGGAGGAGATTGGGAAATTCCTTGACGACTTTGAGCCTTACCGAACTAGTTACAGGAACATGAATGTGGTGGACAGAAAGGAAGGGCTTGACAACTTCGATTATTTGGGTGGAGTTCCTAGGTATGTACTGCGTGCAACAAAGCTGAAAGTGGGGAAGGCCAGGGCCAAGGCTGTGGTTGAGTCGTTCGGATCAAGTGCGTCCAAAGCGGCTACAATTTTGTCATGAGGGTACGTTGAAAAAGTCAGTGACTGCATTCTGCACATCGTGGCAACTGAGGACCACAGCGAAAAGACATATCAGTTTGCAAGCGAGGCTTTGATGACAGAGCTTGTTCGTGTTGGGATTTCTGAAAGAAACATTCAGTTGCCCTTGGGTGGGGGCTTTGTCGGGGAAGCTTTATGAGCCTCTTGTGCATAGGCTACTGTTGAAGGGTGGTGATTTTGTTATCAAGCCAGTTCATGCTAATCGAAGCTCCGGTCCTGAGACTTCCGTTCATATTGGACCTCATATCATGCTGGAGGCAAGTTCTGCGGGTGAGTTTGGAGGAAAGATGGGGATGGGCAAGTACGTGCAACCAACTTCTGAAGTCTTTCCGAGCATCAATTCTGGTATGGATGAAGACATTCTCATTCAAGAGCGGGTATTAGATACCATAGTTTTTCCTTTGTAATGTGGGCTTTGTTTGACATAGGAACGTGAATTAACCTGGCAGCTCGTAAATCACAATACTAGAAATTGCCCAGCAAAAAGCAGGTGGGTTGGCAAGGTGAAGTTTTCAAAAAACTTTAAATCTGAGCCAAAAAAGACAAATATATTGGCCAAGAGTTTTATGTCACAAGTATTATAGCTTCGAGATTTGAGCATCATGGTTTCGTTGCTAGTATTTCTCCTACAGAAGGAAAAACCAGAAAAGAAAATAAAACTGTTAAGTTCAAAGCATAAGAATACTAATCATTGTGTTATGTGATGTTTAGTTTGCATTTGTTTTTCTTTTGGATAACAAAGGAAAAACTTTTGGTGAGATTTTTTTTTCTTCCACAAATGGAAGCATGATACCTATTCCCAATTGGAGCAAATTATCTCAACCTAGAAGCTGCCTAAACCTTGGGAAAGAAGACATGAACATAACTTTGACAGAATTTAAATGGTATTTTTCCATATTTTTACATATTGTACAGTGTTATGAGCTTGGCACTATAGATTTCTCCACTGCAATGGCAGCTTTTTCTCAATTGCTTCCTTCTGCAACACCGGTGGCAGAAATGTTGAGGTGATGGAGCTTGAATCCTTTGTGTGGCTTGTGAGGTGTGGCTTTACTGTGAGCTTGAGCTCTAGCAAGTGTTGATGGTGAACACTACTGAGTTTTCGGTGTTGTCCTCGCTCTTGCTACCATTGTTGTAGTCTTGGCTGTCCTCGGAGTTTGCGTCCCATGCACTGTTCTTGTGGGAGATGGCTGTGTCACTGAGACAAAAGCGTGCTTGTTTCTCGATCACTTCCTCGGACTTGTGCAGGGCAGTGTGAACCACAAGCTTCTTCTCTTCATCTTTGATTTCCAGGATGTCTTTGAGGAGGAGGAACACCTCGTTTGATCTTAGTAGACTGCGATGGTCGCCTGGAACCCTGTGCCTCACAGTCGCAGGGAACCCAACATCCTATGAAGAAAGCAGAGTTCAGAACCGGGTGATAGAAATAGAGGGCTACCTTGGAAGACTTGGATGGTACCGTGCCATGTCCATCCACATACTTGAAATTGGCCTGCAAAGTCCAAAGTTTCTTTGAGTAAGCATGAAGAAAGAACTCCACATTACCTTGAGCTCAACTATGAGGCATTTTTTCACTCCTGTAGCTGGAAACAATGGAAAAAAGTTGCCAATGAAGTTGGCTATCAAGAATGAAGAACACATACCAGACATGGAATGGAGTTTTGCATGAACTGCCATAGATGTTGTAGAATTTAAAATCTTTTGGAAGTTTTGCAAAGAACCATAGACGGCAGGACTCATTTGCCCACTCAAGAATACATCTTATTGAAAGGAATGGGTATTGTCTTGTCATCATAGCTCAGCTGCATAGAAAATATTTAGTTTACCAGCATAACCAAAGAAAACAAAAGAGAAGTTGATATACCACTAACCATGTTCTCTTTAAGTGCAACTTCCATCTCAAAAACACACTCGATGGGTTCATATGAGTGTATCTTTTTATCTTCTCCTTTGTCTTGTTTCTTCCTCATCGTGCCTATTGTGGCTCCTAGATAAAAATCGAGCTGGAAATTGGAGAGAGAATCCATGGCAAGTCCATCACTCCATTTTGCCGATCCAGCAAGCAATTTGATAGGCAGTTTTGCTTCGTTTCAAGGGCCTAAATGCAGAAGAAGGAGCTTCTTGAGAGTTATAGAGTCGTCGGGCTCCAAAAAACTCGAGGTAAAGGTCTTGAGATAGAGATAGAGTTCTCTGAGTCATACAGTTTTTGGAGTTTTAGATTGTCTATGATCCTGTTGGGAGGTATGAAGAGCTCACCAAGGAACTCCAAAGCTCAGGTGGTTTTGCTCGAAATCTTACATTATTTTTGCCATCCAAGGTATGTATAGTTTTCCCAAAGTTTTCTTCTTGGATAGAGCTAAAGAACTTTATAACCAGATCAATGATTTCTTGGGAATCACGAGCAAGAGACCTGATGGCTACCACGATTTAACATCTCTCTTTCATGTAAGCTTTTGGGTTTTTTTTTTCTTGTTCTAGTTTCTTAAGAAACTTTTCACTCAGGTGATTAGCCTGGGAGATACTTTAAAGTTTTCAGTTTCTCCTTCTAAAAAGAAAGACTCACTTACAACAAATGTGTTTGGAATCCCACTCGACGACTCAAACTTGGTAAAACTATCCATTCATTTGTTTCTGAGGATTTACAAAACATTTCTGGGTAAGCTCTCAATAAACTTTCCTTGATCAAAGCATTTAGTTTTTCTTCTTTGGACTAAAGAGTTCCAAGTGGTGCTGGCCTTGGAGGTGGCAGTGGTAATGCCACCATTGCTCTCTAGGCTGCAAAACAGATGAATGGAAACCTTGCTAGCGAAGTGGATCTACAAAAATGGTCTGTGGAGATTAGCTCTGATATTCCTTTTGTTTTCTCACATGGAGCAGCCTGTTGCACTGGCTGTGGAGAGGTAAGATTAGAAAAAAGATAATTTTTCGCTTAACAGGACAGATGACAGGCACAGTCATGGTCAACACATTTGTATATGACATATGTCACCTTTTTTCTCTCGCCCCATGCAGTTTGGTCACCTCCCATTGATTGGGAGCAAACATTAGCATGATTATTTGCTAGGACGTGGTTAAAGAAATAACCCTTTTATAGTTACCCCCCATTGGACGGCTACCATTAGTTGGATGTGGCAGCCAAAAAGTTTGGCACTCCCTCCTTATTATGATAGATTTTTAAATATTCTAAATACAATCAAATATTGATTTTAGCAAAGAGTGAAGATTTGCCTAAACTGATCTTTTAAGATGCATCCACCTCATTGCTGCTTGTATTGACTTTTATCAATGCTAGTTAACACGTGAAGTCTAAGAAGTGTGCCTTACATTTACTATCAATGAGCGATTTTTGGATAGATGCAACAACATTACTCAATGTCCCTTAGAGATTAATACAAAAAGGATTCCCTCATGGTGCTACTCTTAACAATACCATCTTGTTATCTCCTACCTAATGGTGATTGCTGCATTCCAATTGGGCTACTGTGGTCATCTCCTTCGCATAGCGTCCAGTGCCAAATTGGCTTGTTTTGCCTCATTTACTATAGAGTCTGGTGGTCTCCATTTTCATTTGATACTTCCCTCATATTCCCCTCCATAGCAAAGGCTCCATTGTCATTGCCAAGCTTCTAGTGCCTCTCTTTTTCCAAATTCCTGGAGCAGCATGTCCTTGAGACAGACAGCCACCAACGTGAGCCTCCACCAGTTCACCCTGATTGCCAATATTGGAACATTCTGTCCCTTGAAGTGACTATGGTTCCAAGCGAATTTTGGATAGAATCCCATACGTGGGCAGTCACAGAGAGAATGCTCCACTGGGGCAACTTGTTAAAGATTTGGGTTGTATCATGTGTTTTCCTGCATTATTTGGCAAGCATTCTCTCCAACGAGAGTGTGTCTCTTTTGGACCTCGAAAACGTGTGAGATTGATCGATTTACTTGTGCATCCAAGAGATGGCAAACTCAATCATCATCAGTGCTGCAGCTTTCTATCACACTGGTCTCAACCTATGTCCATAGTTTGAACCTCCAGCAATCGTAGAAAACACCATGTTCAATGAGATCAAGCTATTTAACAAGCAATCAAATAAAGAAAACTTTTACACATTCTATAGATCCACGACACTGATCATGGAAAACAAACGTTTGATTCCATTTCATGCTTGATCTAGAATGCTGGCAGCTTTTGGCCAGAAGAACTTTGAAGGGGCAAAAACTAATTTCTGGCCTGGCAAGAAGGGCATATGTATGAAACAAAGGCTCTTTTGCATCAAGCGACCCAAATCTTTATCAAGATGTTACAGCTGAGCCTTGCGATAGCAACGTGAATGGTTGTTGGTGTTGAAACTCGTCCAGGTGGTGGGAGAATGGGGAACGTTCCAGGTTGAGACAGAGTGGACAAAGTTGGATTATGCAAGGAGTTACTAACAGTGGACAGCAGCAAAAGCCTTGCTTTCTTATTTAAACAAAATATGTGTTTGCAATGAAGATTAACTAGCATGGCTCATGTATACACAAAGTATGGAAGCATGGAGGACATTGCAAGTTTTATCTGAGATGAAGCAGACTTTCATAATCTCAACTTAATAGGAGAACCAAGCAAGCTCCGATACTCCAGCTTGACAAAGTGCCAGAAGGAGAGCAAAGAATGAATAGAATCTTTTCAAAAGGAAACTAGAAACAACTGCTTTATGAAAGAAGAAAGAAACACTAGCTATATGCTAGCTACATTTAGAATTTTCTCCTGAAATTTGCTGCTGAATGTGGCCCTTGATCTCCATGATTTAAGGCACCTATCACACCTTGGATTTTGGCTCTAACACTCCTCCTAAAGCCAAGGGTGTGACTGCTGTTGCTACCTCTTCCTTAGTCAAGGTTTGGCCATGACTCCAATAGAATTCATGTGTTCCACAAATAGAACTTTAGCCAAAGGTTTTGGAAAGATGTCAATAAGTTGTTGTCAAGAAGAAATATGCTGAACCATTAGCAAACCTATGTGTACCAAATCTCTGACATAGTAATAGTGTTAGGCATCATGTTGAAACTTCCAATGTTGCACTTCACTATTGCACTAATCGATAGCTCCCTTATTATCAACATGGAGAGTAATTGGTGTGGAGGATTGCTCAAGAGCTCCAAGAAATTCTTGAAACCAAAGAATTTCCCTAGAAACAGCTGAGCCAGCAAGATACTTTGCTTTTGTGGAGGAAGGAGCAATGTGAGTTTGCTTCTTGCTGGCCTAAATAACAAGACTTGTTCCAAGCTGGAAGCAAAACCCTATTGTGGATTTATGGCTGTCTCTATCAATTGATAGGCTACTATCACTGTAAACAACAAAAGAAAAACCACCACATGAGCCATACAATAGTCCAAAAGCAAGAGTTTTCTTTACATAGCGCATCACCAATTTCAATGTTTTTTGCCAGGATTAGTAGAAAATTGGCTAAGAAAGCTAAATTTGGACAATTGCACACCATAGTGTACATCAAACTCCCAAGTAAATTTCAAAATGGTACCTTTACCATGGCTTGATGCTCCTCTTTGCTGGAAGGACACTCAGCTTTTGTCAAGAACTTGATGTTACTAGGCTCCATGGGCAAATGAGAAGGATTGCAATCAATATATCCATAACTCTCCAGTACCTTCGTTAAATATTGCTGTTGAGAAATGTGAAGGAACCTTATTCTCTTGTCATGGTGAATCTCAAGACCAAGAAAATATCAAGCTTCTCCAAGGTCCTCCATAGCAAAAGCTGTTCCAAGCTTAGCTTTGAAAATCTGTAAATACTTGTAGTCATTGCTAATCAAAAGTGAGTCGTCAATGTAAAGAGCAACAATAAGTAAAAACTTCCCTTCTTGCTTGATGTAGATGTTGAATTCAGGAGTGATGGGAGAAAATCCTTCAGCTTTGAAAAAAGCATCAATTTTCTACCACTAGCTTGCTTAAGGCCATAAAGAGCTTTTTTGAGTTTCCATACAAGATGTTTCTTCCCAAGCTAGGTGTAGCAATCTAGCTGTTGAATGTCGATATTTTCCTACAAGTCTCTATTCAAGAAAGTAGTCTTGATGTCAGTGTGATGAATCTCAAGATCAAAGTAAGCAGCAAAAACAAGCAAAATTTGAACACTTGTCATTTTTACCATTAGAGAGTATGTCTCAAGATAATTCACGCCATATTGTTATTTGTAGCCTTGTGCAATAAGTTAAGCTTTGTGACAGTTGATAGAACTGTTGGGGTTGAGCTTCGCCTTGTAGACCCATCAACTACCAAGTGCTGTAGCTCCAACTAGAAGAACCACTTCATCAAAAGTGTGCATACGAATGATGGACTTAATTTCTTGGTCCATCGCTCGCTTCCAATGACTTGCATTTGGACTAGCCATAGCTTCCATGAATGAGGAAGGCTCGAGTGTACATGCAGCTGCACAAAACTCCAATAAATCAAAGGCAATAGTATAAGAGCATTCAGCATTTTCAAGAGCCTTTCTACTTAGAATTTTCACCCTTTTTCCTTGTCCAAGTGGCTCAAGAGTAGCCTTGTTGAATGTTGGAGATGCCACCGGAGTCAAAACAATGTCAAATCTTAGAGGAAAAAGTTGAGCTAGGACTTCGATAATTGGATCAATTCCTCCTTTCTCAAGTGCTTCTTCATGCTGAGCATCATCCCAAAAATCAGCATCAAGAATAGCATCATTCCAAAACCAAGAATTTGGAAAATTCACAAAATCAAGATTAGGAATAGAAAAGGATTGAGAGAAAAAAGGGGTTTCCTCAAAAAATATCACTTCTTGTTGCCTACAAATGTGAACTGTGGCTATCACAGGATCCATCAATTTGTAAGCATGAGAACTAGAATCAGATATGTGAGTTTTTCCCCAGTCGGATCAAACTTGGTGTATAGCTCTTGTGAAACATGCTGATATGCCATACATCCAAAATCTATACAAGCTTGCTATGCATAAAGCACATTATCTCCTTAACTTTTGTTTGTTTAAGTGGCTTCTATTTTACAGTTTTGTACGAACTTATCTATTGCTTGCTCCTTGGTGGAGCATGCTAGGGCAGAATGGAGGTGGTGGATGCACAGCATTTGATCGGGCAAGTGCGCAGCTATGGCTGTGCCTTGGAGAGCTTGGTGGGCAGGATCTTGGCCATGGTACACAATGTGGGCATTCACCTTCTTGGATTCACTTGCGTCTGGGGTGTCGACAAGTATGCTGGGGAGAGCTGGGACGGCGCTGTTCGCATCGGCGAGAAATGAGCGTAGCATCAAGGCATTCCAGGATTGTGTGGACAAGCTATTACTGGGAGATGCTCAGGAAGAATTTTGAGGATAGAGAGACGTATTACAAATGGCTTTTCAAGGAACCTGACAAACGATTTGAGGCTTTTCTTGGGTACGTGGAGAAAGAGGAAGAAAAGGTGCATGGTTTTTTCCTTCCCTTTGCAGAGCAGTAATCATGACATATATATAGTATTTCAAATTGATGTTTCTCACAATCTTACAGCTTCAGAAATTGTTTCTCGTAAAGAACCGACAAACAAAACAAGAAATTTAAGGCACGATCACAGGAACACTGTTATATATAAGACAAATAGAGCCCACCACAAGGAAGAAGGCAGGTGCTGTGCTATGCTCATGATTGCGCTGGACAGGATGATTAGTGTGGTATTTAAATTATCCTCATCAGCAGTTATACTTCAGTCAATTTAAGTTGTTACACTTGGATTCCTTTGAATATTTGATCAACTGCTAAATCACATAAATCTTTGCTCAAATATCTCAACTGTTATCAATTTATTAATATCAAACATCAGTTTTAAAAATAACTTAAATGAGTAGTATATAGTATTAAAATAACAAACATCTATCATAATAGTGCCAAACTTTCTAGGCTGCTGGATCGAGCCAATGGCAGCCATCTGATGGGGGGTAACTGTAAAAGGGTTATTTCTTTAACCACGTCTTAGCGAATAATCATGCTAATGTTTGCTCCCAGTCAATGGGAGGTGACTAAACTGCATGGGGCAAGAGAAGAAGGCCCTGTGGCATGTGTCACATGCAAATGTGTTAACTATGATTGCACTTATCGTCTATCCTGTCAAGTGAAAAGTTATCTTTTTGCTAAGTGTACCTCTCCATGGCTAGTGCAACAGGCTGCTCCATGTGAGAAAACGAAAGGAATATCAGAGTTGATCTCCGTAAACCATTCTTGTAGATCCACTTTGCTAGCAAAGTGTCCATTTATCTGGTTTGCAGCCTAAAGAGCAGTGGTGGCATTACCACTGCCACCTCCAATTGGAACTCTTTTGTCCAAGTGAACCTTAAGAAGAAAAACTAAATGTTTTGATCGAGGAAAGTTTATTGAGAGCTTACCCAGAAGTATGTGTCGCTCTCGGTCTTCTTTCTATAAAGATTTAGAGCTTTGATCACCTTGCAAAAGAATCACACAAATGTTTTGTAAATCCTTGGAAAAGAATGAATGGATAGTTTTACCAAGTTTGAGTCGTTGAGTGGGATTCCAAACACATTTATTGTAAGCAAGTCTTTCTTTTTAGAAGGAGAGACTAAAAACTTTAAAGTATCTCCCAGGCTAATCACCTGAGTGAAAAGTTTCTTGAGAAACTAGAACAAGAAAAAAAAAAAAAAAAAGACCGAGAAGCTTACATGAAAGAGAGATGTTAAATCATGGTAGCCATCAGCTCTCTTGCTCGTGATTCCCAGGAAAACATTGATCTGGTTATAAAGTTCTTTAGCTCTATCCAAGAAGAAAACTTTGGGAAAACTATACATACCTTGGATGGCGAAAATAATGTAAGATTTTGAGCAAAACCACCCAAGCTTTGGAGCTCCTTGGTGAGCTCTTCATACCTCCCGACGGGATCATAGACAATCTAAAACTCCAAAAGCTGTACAACTCAGAACTCTATCTCTATCTCAAGACCTTTACCTCGAGTTTTTTAGAGCCCGACAACTCTATAGCTATACACTCATATAGTGTGTTTTTGAGATGGAAGTTGCACTTAAAAAGAACATGGTTAGTGGTATATCAACTACTCTTTTCTTTTCTTTGGTTATGTTGGTAAACTAAATATTTTCTATGCAGCTGAGCTATGATGACAAGACAATACCCATTCCTTTCAATAAGATGCATTCTTGAGTGGGCAAATGAGTCCTGCTATCTATGGTTCTTTGCAAAACTTCCTAAAGATTTTAAATTCTACAACATCTATGGCAGTTCATGCAAAACTTCATTCCATGTCTGGTATGTGTTCTTCATTCTTGATAGCCAACTTCATTGGCAACTTTTTTCCATTGTTTCCAGCTACGGGAGTGAAAAAATGCCTCATAGTTGAGCTCAAGGTAATGTGGAGTTTTTTCTTCATGCTTACTCAAAGAAACTTTGGACTTTGCAGGCCAATTTCAAGTATGTGGATGGAGATGGCACGGTACCATCCAAGTCTTCCAAGGTAGCCCTCTATTTCTATCACCCAGTTCTGAACTCTGCTTTCTTCATAGGATGTTGGGTTCCCTGCGACTGCGAGGCACAGGGTTCCAGGCGACCATCGCAGTCTACTAAGATCAAACGAGGTGTTCCTCCTCCTCAAAGACATCCTGGAAATCAAAGATGAAGAGAAGAAGCTTGTGGTTCACACTGCCCTGCACAAGTCCGAGGAAGTGATCGAGAAACAAGCACGCTTTTGTCTCAGTGACACAGCCATCTCCCACAAGAACAGTGCATGGGACGCAAACTCCGAGGACAGCCAAGACTACAACAATGGTAGCAAGAGCGAGGACAACACCGAAAACTCAGTAGTGTTCACCATCAACACTTGCTAGAGCTCAAGCTCACAGTAAAGCCACACCTCACAAGCCACACAAAGGATTCAAGCTCCATCACCTCAACATTTCTGCCACCGGTGTTGCAGAAGGAAGCAATTGAGAAAAAGCTGCCATTGCAGTGGAGAAATCTATAGTGCCAAGCTCATAACACTGTACAATATGTAAAAATATGGAAAAATACCATTTAAATTCTGTCAAAGTTATGTTCATGTCTTCTTTCCCAAGGTTTAGGCAGCTTCTAGGTTGAGATAATTTGCTCCAATTGGGAATAGGTATCATGCTTCCATTTGTGGAAGAAAAAAAAATCTCACCAAAAGTTTTTCCTTTGTTATCCAAAAGAAAAACAAATGCAAACTAAACATCACATAACACAATGATTAGTATTCTTATGCTTTGAATTTAACAGTTTTATTTTAATACTGGCAATGAAACCATGACACTCAAATCTAGAAGCTATAATACTTGTGACATAAAACTCTTAGCCAATGTATTTGTCTTTTTTGGCTCAGATTTAAAGTTTTTTGAAAACTTCACCTGTGAGGGCTAAATGTATGGCTACGATGCCGTATACTAATATTAGCGTAGTAGGATTTTGATAGCCATTGGATTGGTTTCAATCCGAACCACTCGCTCCTGTATATAAGCTAGGGTTTTTGGGCTAATTAATATGCACATTTCTGTATTCCTTTTCCATATTTGAAACACTCACATTGGTGGAGGTGAGGGGCACCTTTAATTGTCTCTGGGGAGTGCTTGGATTTGGGATTTCAGTTTAGATCTAGCTTTTGCATCGTCTAGATCTAGCTTTTTCCATTTCCTTTCTTTTGTTCTTCCCTTTTAGGATTTTGGTTTAGATCTAGCTTTTTGCATTGTCTAGATCTCCCATTTCCTTCTCGTTTTTTGTCATTTCTCTTCTTTTGCTCTTTCTTCATCCGTCTTCATGGCAGATCAACAATCTCCTCCTTTGACTCTAGAGCAGCAGTTGGTCCAATTGCTTGATGCTATGCGCTTGCAATTGAACAACCAAACTCAATTGATGGCGGCATTCACAGCACGTGGCCCAACTCGTACTACTCTTGGTGCCAATCCTTGCGTTCGGCCGGAGTTCTTTCGTGAGAATCCTGGGGATGATGTGTACCATTGGTTCGATCACTTCACGGTGATTGCCACATATCATTCTTGGGATGATGCTCGACGTTTGCGTGAGTTTCCCACGTGTCTCTAAGGGATGGCGTTGCAATGGTACAATGGATTGAGTGCGGCCACTCGTGGGGATTGGAGTGTTCTTCCAGACGTCTTCAAACACGCCTTCAGACATGCTGACGATTGTGACGATGCCTTCCAACAATTGCATCATCTTCGCCAAAGGCCATCTGAGTCGGTGATGCAATTTGGTGTTCGTTTCCGAAGTCTTTTGCTTCATGTGGAGCCCAATATGTCAGAGCGGATCAAGCTAGGAATGTTGTGGCCAACACTTCGTCAAGATCTTGTCGGCCTTATGCATGCACTTGCTCCTACCACCCTTGATGATGCTCTTCGCTTGGCACAACGTTATGAGACGTTGCCTCTTCCACTTCTCGCTGCACGTCCTTCCGCTCCACTTTCTATGAGTGATGGTCCTGTTCCAATGGAGGTTGATGCTACTGTTACTCAAGTCCCAGGACAAGGGTGAGGACATGGACGTGGCCATGATGTTCGTTGCTGGGTGTCTGATGAAGTTGGTCATACTTATTGGCGTTGTCGGCGCTTTCTAGATTGGCGACCTCCATTTCCTGGGTGGAGACTTTGGCGTCAGCAACGTCCCGTTGGTGCTGCTGCAGTGGAAGGTTTGGACACCGAGGTGCATCCGGGAAACGAGGAGTCGCGTGAGTAATGGAGGGACCTTGTGCAAATAAGTTAGTGACCCCTCCATCTTTCTTTCGGGAGTATCATCAAGGGATTCACTCGGCACCGGTTCATCTAGTGTTTACTTTCCAAGCTCGTTTTTATAACAAGAGGTCTCCTATTATTCTCTCCGTGTTGGTTAATACAAGTTTGAGTTTATCTTCTATTGCTCGACCTGTTGCCACACGTTGTCGTCTACACTTGCGTCGTGCGGCAGATCCAGTTTTCATTCTTTATGGCAACGGCCGTACACATGCATGTGCACGAGATGAGGCGGACCTGGTTGTGCATGTGGGCGATCTCGAGCTTGAGTTGCAGTCATTGCGGGTGGTGCCGAGTCAAGTTTTGACCTCATTCTTGGTATGGATTGGTTGCAACACAATCATGCCAAGTGTAACTTTGAGGCTTCTCCCCCTTGTCTCATACTTCCTTATGTTTCATCCATTCCTCTCACTTCCGTACCTCTTTATCCCTTTATTTCTACCTCTGCTTCCATTACTTTTGTTCCCCCACTATTTGCTCCTATGTTGCCATCTTGTTCTGCTCTTCCCTTTTCCAATCCCTCCGATGATCTTTGTGTTGCAGCTGTTGACCGACTCATAAAGGAGTATTCTGATCTCTTTGAATTTAACGTATTGTCTGGGACCAAGATTGCCACATGTCATCTGATTCCAACTGGGGATGCTTGTCCAATCAAGGTTCTTGTTCGTTGTCGGTCACCCAAGGAGATCAAGATTTTACATGCAAACGTCAAGGAGATGTTGGAGAAGGGTGTTATTTGGAAGTCGCGGAGTCCTTAGGCATGTGAACCTCATCTTGTGACGAAGCCTGATGGGAGTATTCGTTTCTGCATCGACTATCGTCCGTTAAATGAAGTGACGATCCCGGATGTGTACCCTCTTCCTCACACTGCTGATCTCTTGGATTGTCTAGGGCGAAGTCGTTGGTTCACCAAGCTAGATCTTGCTTCTGGGTACTGGCAAGTACTGATGGCCGAAAAAGATATTCCTAAGACTGCTTTTCGTACACCGTTTGGTTTGTACGAGTTCTTGGTGATGCTATTTGGTTTAAACAATGCTCTAGCAACTTTCTAGCGGATGATAGACGAAGTTCTTTGTGATATGCCAAAGGTGACTACTGACTTCATTGATGATGTTTTGATTCACTCGGAGGGGACGTGGGAGGAGTACGTTCGTGATGTTTGGAAAATGTTGGATTGGCTATGCGACGTTGGTTTAAAGCTAAAGCGGTCGAAGTGCGTGTTTGGGTCCAAGGATACAAGTTATCTTGGGTACCGTATTTCTCGTGAGGGTTTGCAAGTTGATCCTGATAAACTTGTGGCTGTTCTAAAGTTCCTTACTCCGAAGTGTGTGAATGATGTGCAGTGCTTCTTGGGCAAGATGTAGTATCTTGGTTATTTTGTGGATCATCTTTCTAACTGCACTACTCCGTTGCGAATGTTGCTGAAGTCATCAACATCATCTTTCATTTGGTCTCCGAATTGTGAGTGTGCATTCGGGGATCTCAAAGAGCTATTGACGACTCCTCCGGTTTTGGCATATCCTGACTACACTCGACCTTTTATTTTGCGCGTGGATGCTTCTGACATTGGTCTTGGAAGTGTGTTGATACAAGAGAGCTCGAGTGTGCCTGGTCAACACCATCCTATTGTGTATATCAGCCATACATTACAACTAGTGGAAATGAACTACTCCACGACAGAGAAGGAGTGTTTAGCAACAGTTTGGGGTTTCGAGAAACTTCATACATATCTACATGGTTCTCGGAAGTTACTTGAAGGTGATTATGCTGCTGTTACTTCATTATTGAAGCAGAAGAACCTGGTTGGTCGTACTGCTCGATGGGCTTTGAAGCTTCAGATATATGATTTTGATGTTGTTCATCGCCTAGGGAGTTCTATGGCTGATGCTGATGCTCTTTCTCGAGCTCCTCTTCCTTTTCCATTCTCTTCTCATATTTCTGACGAGCCTGTTGTTCCAGTCTCTGTGGATTTTCTAGACGAGGATTCTGTACTGTCGACGGTTGCTATACTTGACGTTCAACACAGAGCAAGATCTACCTTCTCTTGATGAGGTTCGCGAGGCTCAAAAGATTGAGCCGTGGATTCGAAGGCTTCGAGATGGGTTTGAGAATTCTGCATCACTTGTTGATGATTTGCTTTTCTGGCATTTACATTCTCAATATCACCTTGAAGACGACCTTCTTTATTTTGTGGGGACGGATCCTAATGATCATTTAAGGCTGGTGGTGCCTTCTATTTTTATTTCGTTGTTTCTCCATGCCTACCATGATTCTCCTGTTTTAGGAGGGCATATGAGACATCGTCGTATAACCGAGAAGTTGCACAGGTCTTTCTATTAGCCGGAGATGCGACGTGATATTATCCGGTATGTGCGTAGCTGCGTTTGGTGCCAAGCTCATAATACTCCCCCTCGGGCTACGGAAGGATAGTTGGAGTCAATTGCAATTTCCCGTCCATTTGAGTTGGTGGCGTTTGATTTTATGGGACCTTTTCCACGGTCAACTGCTGGCAATGAATATGTTATTATTGCTTCTGACTACTTGACTCGTTGGGTGGAAGTTGATGCTCTTGCTAGTGCCTCTGCAACTACTATTGAATACTTCCTCCTCAATCGAGTGGTGTTCCAGCATTCTTGTCCAGAGCAGATTTTTTCAGATAATAGTCCCGCATTTATGGCTAAGGCATTTCATGTTTTGACGTCTCGGTTGGGGATACGCCACACTTTCACGAGTGCTTATCATCCACAATCAGACGGTCTGGTGGAACGGCTTGTTCGGACATTCAAAGGGATGATTGCGAAGTATGTGAACTTTCAGCATTCAGATTGGGATGGTTATTTGCCGTCTCTTCGGTATGCATATGGCACAGGGGTGCAGAGTTCTGTTGGTGCTTCACCATATAAACTCCTATATGGTCATGATCCAATACTACCAACGGAGCTAGGTTTACCTTCACGATTACCATGAGTTGCGGATGCTAGATCATGGGATTAGTATTTGACAAGCATTCTTCCACTTGTTCGAGCAGAGTCTACCGAACACTTAGGCCGCGTACAAGTGGGACAACAACGGCGGTACAACTCCCATCATCGTGCACCTGCGGAGTACAAAGTGGATGATTTGGTATTAATCTGTTTTCCCCATCTTACGGTACGTGGTTTATCTAAGGGGCTCCTTCCACAGTGGAAAGGACCGTATCAGGTGTTGCGGCAAGTTGAACCACAAGTTTATGAGATTTAGCATGACATCCAGCAGGCTGATCCTCTAGAGATTGTGCATGTGCAGCGGTTGAAACATTTCATACAAAAGGATCAGGAGCAGTTAATACCACCTACAGATCCTCCGATGCCTCCTCCTGACGTTCCTCCAGATCCCGGCCCGTCTACAAGAACACCCTGATGGTCTTATATTATTCCGAGAGGGGGGGGGATGATATGAGGGCCAAGTGTACGGCTACGATGCCGTATACTAATATTAGCATAGTAGGATTTTGATAGCCGTTGGATTGGTTTCAATCCAACCACTCGCTCCTGTATATAAACTAAGGTTTTTGGGCTAATTGATATGCATATTTCTGTATTCCCTTTCCATATTCAAAGCACTCACACACTTTGCCAACCCACCTGCTTTTTGCTGGGCAATTTCTAGTATTTTATTAAAAACTTTGATTTACCGAGAAATTTATATTGTAAGTATATATATAAAAAAACAGAAGCTTCATCGTGCATCCTCGTAGTCCACTTGAACAACAAACTGCTGCTTCTTCCCAAATACTGCATTTCCTCTCCCATAGTCTCCATCATTATTATTCTGGTATTGCTGCCATCCAGTTCGCGGAAACGTCTCTTTTGGAACACACGACCACAACCTGTAGCTTGGTCTCTTCAACGCAGCATCCACCATTTCTAAGCCACTCGCTTCAAAGCCGTGTTTTCCATCCACTCTCTTGAAGACCTGAATGAGAATGTCTTCATCCATACCAGAATCAATGCTCGGAAAGACTTCAGAAGTTGGTTGCACGTACTTGCCCATCCCCATCTTTCCTCCAAACTCACCCGCAGAACTTGCCTCCAGCATGATATGAGGTCCAATATGAACGGAAGTCTCAGGACCGGAGCGTCCATTAGCATAAACTGCCTTGATAACAAAATCACCACCCTTCAACAGTAGCCTATGCACAAGAGGCTCATAAAGCTTCCCCCACAGAGCCCCCACCCAAGGGCAGGTGAATGTTTCTTTCAGAAATCCCACCACAGGCACAGCTCCAGCACGCAGATATTGATTCCCAAGCTCTGTCATCAAAGCCTCGCTTGCAAACTGATGTCTTTTCGCTGTGGTCCTCAGTTGCCACGATGTGCAGAATGCAGTCGCTGACTTTTTTCACGTACCCTCCTGACAAAATTTTAGCCGCTTTGGATACACTTGATCCGAACGACTCAACCGCACTCTTGGCCAAGGACTTCCCCTCTTTCAGCTTTGTTGCACGCAGTACATACCTAGGAACTCCACCCAAATAATCGAAGTTGTCAAGCCCTTCCTTTCTGTCCACCACATTCATGTTCCCATAACTAGTTCGGTAAGGCTCAAAGTCGTCAAGGAATTCCCCAATCTCCTCCCTGGACCACACCGACATATAAAGCATGCAACAAAGTCCCCCCTTGCCAAACTCCTGGTAGTTTTTCTTCTTAGATGAGCAAACCAAAAGAACTCGACACTTGCCAGGTAAAGGCGTCTCCTGCTTCCCATCTATCACTAGCCACATTGACTGATAGTCCAGCATTTGGCGTATAATTTGGCCATTCATGTCATAACCACCTTCAACATATCGGCTTCGCAAATTCAGGATGTAAACAACCTTGCCAACCTTGTATAACGCCTTTTCTTGCCCCATTTGGCCCAGCCTAATAATCCAGTGATAGCCAAAGAACGATTTCCCTATCCCTGCAGTGCCTAGGACGATGAAGGAAGTGAAGTTGCTGCGCAGCTCCCGGATTTTGGATTCTAGACTCGCATACGCCTTTCGTTTCCATAGCAGGAAAGGTTGGTCATAATTTCGCAGTGCATCGCTATCTAAAATCCAGAATTTAGAATCTGGAGTATCAGTAGCCCTTACAAGGGCCGCCACACCATCTGGTACAACTGAAGAAAGATACGAATGCACGGATCAGACAAGAACTGCTACAAGCAGGCAAATACCGCTCTGAGCAAACTCTAGTGTGAGGCAGGAAACCTTCAAACGACGGCAAAACAGTCATCCCAGGGGGAAGAGCTCCAAGCCGAAGAAGACAGACAGCATTGATAGAACGCAAGGGGCCACATACCAAGCAGATGGCCATAAATTCAATTACAACCACAAGCCAGGCACAAGCACCCAAGACCAAATCCAACAGCGACGCCATCAGAAGCAAGACCTCACCAGGAATACCAAGAACTGGACAAAAACTGGGACTTCCGACATCACAGATCAAAGAGAAAACAGGGGGGACATGCAAGGAAACAAAGGGCTTTCACAATTGCGTACCAGATCCGCCGATTCCATGGGGCACTGAAACATTCAGAACATAACAATGTTAGTATTAATTCCGGAAGAAAAGAAAACATGGCCAGAATCAAGGGTCTCAACAGCCACAGCCATAAACAAGGATCCACAAGGGAGTATGCGCCCGCCAGCAGCAACTAGCCACACTTCCAGCAACCCAAAATAAAAGCGAATTGAAGCTACCTCAGGCAAAATCCTTAACCATGGCCGAAAGCAGCCATAGCCACATGGAAGCACACATATCCACAACACACAGCAAAACGCCCCAAATGACTTACCATTACTTCTGAGGAGGACGAGTTTTTCCTCCCGCAGCTGCCCTTTCTCCTTCCGCAGCTGTTCTTTTTCATTCCGCCAATATTCCGCCAGAGATTGATTGCCACTCTGAAGGGCAGAGAGAAAAGATTCCCCAGCCGCTTGGATCTGCGGCTCAAGAAGCCCGATTTGAGCTTCCACCTTAGCCAATTCCTCCTTAGCTGAAACCCTATCTCAAAACCCTGGCGCCCTAGAATCCGACGGCCTGGTGTTTTAGACCACTAACTCAATTATAAACACAAGAGACAAAAAGCGAAAACTCAACCACACTTTTGTTTGTTTAAGCGGCTTCTATTTTACAGTTTTGTACGAACTTATCTATTGCTTGCTCCTTGGTGGAGTATGCTAGGGCAGAATGGAGGTGGTGGACGTGAGGCATTTGATCGGGCAAGCACGCAGCTATGGCTGTGCCTTGGAGAGCTTGGTGTGCAGGATCTTGGCCATGGTACACAATGTGGGCATTCACCTTCTTGGATTCACTCGCGTCTAGGCCGTCGACGAGTATGCTGGGATGGCGAGTATGTGTCTCTCCTGGTCTTCTTTCTATAAAGATTTAGAGCTTTGATCACCTTGCCAAAGAATCACACAAATGTTTTGTAAATCCTCAGAAACAAAGGAATGGATAGTTTTACCAAGTTTGAGTTGTCAAGTGAGATTCCAAACACATTTGTTGTAAGTGAGTCTTTCTTTTTAGAAGGAGAGACTAAAAACTTTAAAGTATCTCCCAGGCTAATCACCTGAGTGAAAAGTTTCTTGAGAAACTAGAACAAGAAGAAAAAAAAAAAAACCCAGAAGCTTACATGAAAGAGAGATGTTAAATCGTGGTAGCCATCAGGTCTCTTGCTCATGATTCCCAAGAAAACATTGATCTGGTTATAAAGTTCTTTAGCTCTATCCAAGAAGAAAACTTTGGGAAAACTATACATACCTTGGATGGCAAAAATAATGTAAGATTTTGAGCAAAACCACCCAAGCTTTGGAGCTCCTTGGTGAACTCTTCATACCTCTTTATGGGATCATAGACAATCTAAAACTCCAAAAACTGTACAACTCATAGAACTCTATCTCTATCTCAAGACCTTTACCTCAAGTTTTTTAAAGCCCGACAACTCCATAGCTCTCAAGCAGCTCCTTCTCCTGCATTTAGGCCCTTGAAACAAAGCAAAACTGCCTATCAAATTTCTAGTATCTAATGATATTCTAAGATATTATTTAATCCAATGGCTATGATTTTCAGCTCCTAAATTTTTTCTAGTTAAATAATCTTGTTTATCACTAATGGGAAGTGATATAAAGAAATTAAGTGAAATTACCTTAAAACTACCTGATAATTTTTTATTTGATTACTTTCTAAACTAGTTTTGTGACAATGAATGGCAACATAGTTTATTAGCATTAGTGTTGGGCCTCATGGCAACATGTACTAGAGGCAGTCTAGCATGGAATTAACTGCAGAAGTTTAATTTTTGATTTAAAAAATAATGAATATGGAAAGTAATTCTTCGGATATATTTATTATATATAGATAAATTCATTTGCACAATCTCATATTTGCCTAAAAAAACAATACCAAGAGATTAGATAGTTTAGATTTCATCAAGCATGTTTCTTTAATAGTTCCTCAAGTGAACACAAAACACTAAATAAAGGCCGATCTAAGCTCCAATAGAAGGGTGTGTATATTGGGGTTGGAGAGAAAATTACCACATACAAGGACCAAGAGAATGGAGTGATCACATATGTATTGTGTTTTAGATTATATTAATAGAAGTATAATGATTAGGCATTGCAGTTCTATATTCTAAGTAGTTTATACTAAGGCTAGAGTGATCCATTGCAAGGGAGTGGTTAGACATCAATTGGCAAAGTGGCAAAAAACGTTTTTGCAACTCAATCTTTAGATTGCATGTTTTACATCCTTTGAATAGGATTTTTTCATGAAAATTTGCTTCTTTCAGCTTTTCTCCCAACTTCTTTCCTTCTTATGCTTTGTTTGTGTACATACATGTGCTTTTTGGGTTGTTATGAGCTTTAGTAGCTCTAATATCTAGTGAATATACCTAGGATATAGTTGAATATTCTTGTTGTTTATTTAGATTAATCTTGTATTTATAATGTATAAATATATTTAAACCATGGCATTTCTTAGTATATTCTAGTTTATTCTATATGCAATAAAATTAATTTTGTGTTTATCTATATTTATAGAAATCCATTTTATCAATTGGATTAATAAATAATATTAATAATAATAACACTAAGACTACCTAGTCTTTATGATTGATTATTGCTAGCCAAATCATCTCTAGATGGATCTTGAAATTTGTTTGTTACAAACTTAAACATGATTTATATGGGAGTGTGGTTGCATGCTACAGTGTACAAAAAAGTTGTAAAAATTAATTAAATTTTTTAAAATTTCATTTATGAAAAAACCAACATAACAAATTTTTCACTGAGGTTAAAAGGGCTCCCTTTTGTTTACATCAATTTAGGGAAAAGCCTAATTAACTAATTAAAATAATTCATGGCCAGTGGATAACAAATGGCAGAGTTACGAACCCTGCAGAGATTGCTCCAAACTACTACAACGGAGATCTCTTCACTGCCAACTTCACTTTGGTGTCAGCATAGAAATATTATGCAGTGAAAGGCACCACGATCCCTTCGGACAAAGGAGTTGTACAGAGGCCCAGAGCTCATTGACAGGGTGGAGAAACTTAGAAAGTGCAAGCGTGCACCTGAAGAATCTGAAGATCATGTAGAAGTAGTTACAATGGAGGACAAGGATGAAGAAAGCTACAGTGGCTGAAGTTGAAGAGGATCCAGGCTCTGGGTCTAAGAATGGAGGACAAATTATATTCGTGCATGACAAATGACATGTTCTACAGGCAGCCAAAAGACGCAAACCTAAAACATTAAAACTGAGCAGGTTAAACGGAAGTTTGCAGAACACAATTCAAAGTCAGATGCACTGTTTCAAGGCAGTCTCTACGCACGCAGCTAAGCATGCGATGGTAACCATCCAAAATGGCCATGGGACTGTGGTTGTCATGACATCCCTATAAGTGGTCCTATGATGTTCTTGTTCCTGAAGGCTTCGTCCAGATTCAGAATGGCAAAGTTGATACTCAGGAGATTATTGGGATTGCTAACCACAATCTCAAGACTTTGCAGGAGAAATTAGCCAATGGCACAGATTTTTATGAGACAATCCTCACACAAAATACAAGAATGGTGGGAACTTACTACTTGAGAGACGAGTACCACTGAGCATGGTGGATTTGACTGCTAAAGATCTAGGTCCAAGCTAATGGAAGAGCTGAAGAGAGATGTCTGGTAGACACTTGAGCTTGGAGGCGATGAATGCAGGAGGTACTTAGAATGTGCTGCATGGCATTTGCACAGCAGGTTTTGGATGGATTGAGTCTGAAGTACACTTAGAGTAATTATGTATGACACTGAATCACCCACAATAAACATTTGATAATGTGACATAAGGCGCTGAGATTTCTGGCTGGAGCTTGAAAAGAACGTTGGCTGCTTGTTTGGCTCGATAGTCATCCTTGTAAGTAGCACAAGAGGCAAGCAAAGATGCCCACTCCACATCAGCAATGTAAGGCATGGCACAAATAAGCTCTTGCGCCTCACTCAGCCTCCCAGCTCGTCCCAAAGTATCAACCATGCAACAGTAATGGTCCTTGGACGGGTTTATGGCATGGTCACCCCTCAGTGACACAAAGTACTTCCATGCTTCACCCACGTTACCACCGTAGCTACACGCAACGAGAATGCATCTAAAAGATTCCGGATTGAGCTTCCTCCCCTCAAGGCACATTCCGTGCAGGAATTCCACTGCCACGTCAAGGTGGCCATTCTGTGCGTGAGCCGACACCATGGCGTTCCAGGTTATAGAATCCCGGGTGGCCATTCTCTCAAACAAGCCCCTGGCTTTGGCCAGGTGGCCATTTTGGACAAAAATTACAATCATAGCATTCCAGCAAGCGGGGTCGAGATGGGCACACGCGGATTCGAACACCGACTCTGCCTCGGCTAGGGATCCGTGCTGCCCGTACGAGACGATCAGGGCCGTCCACGAGACAACGTCCCACTTTGGACACGTATCGAAGAGCCGCTTGGCCTGCCCCGACTGGGCAGCCACCACCATAACCCCATTCCACGACTGGAGGTTTTTCTCGGGCCTGACCGAGTCGAAAACGTGCCACGCGGCGTCGATCTCGCCGTTCATCGCCAATGCCGTGCTCAACGCGTTCCATGACACCACGTCAGTGGCAGGCATCCTGTGGAACGCCGCGTGCGCGAGATCCAGATTCCCATTCTCGGCATATGCCTGAACCATCGCGTTCCACGTCACAAGATTCCTCGTTGGCATGCATCTAAAGATTCTTTTCGATGACTCCACAAAGCCCTTCTGGCCGTACACCACCAGCATTGCGGTCCACACCACAACGTCCTTGCTGTGCTTTAGCCCTGAGAATATGCGCTCGGCATCCTCCAGATGCCCGTTCTCGGCATATGCCAGGAACATGGCGGTGCACGACACGTCGCTCTGCTCGGCCATGAGGCCGTACACAAGCTCGGCCTCCTCAATCCTCCCCGCGTTACCAAGGGCTGCGATCACTGCCGTACAGGCCACAGAGTCCCAGTGCGGCATTCTATCAAATAGCTCTCGCAGATGCTTGAGATTCCCGCCTTTGGCAAATCCAGAAATGAGAGCGTTCCACGAGACTACGTTTCTTTGCGGCATCAAATCAAACACAGACTTGGCGCCATCTATTCGCCTGTGCTGGACAAACGCAGTGAGCATTGCGGTATTGAGAATCACATCCTTGTGGAGGCATCGATCAAAGAGGGACTTTGCTTCGTCAAGATGCCCCTTTTGGGCAAGTTCCATCACCAAGCTCGTCCAGGACGCCGGATCCCACCCCGGGCTCTTGTCGAAGACCATCTTCGCCGATTCCAGCATCCCCGCCCGTGCAAACAATCCCACCAGCGCGTTCCAAGCCACAACATCCCGCGATGGCATTGCATCAAACACGGCTTTGGCGTCGTGGACGTGCCCGTTTAGAGTGAAGGCGCCCATCATGATGCTCCACGAGAATGTGTTCTTGGGCTGGATCGTCTCAAACACACGGCGTGCTTGGTCGACATCGCCGCACTTGCCATACATCTGGACGAGGAGATTGGAGAGGTACCTTCGATCGTTCTCGTGTAGATCTGGGGTGTTGGCAATGCGGGCATGGAGGCTCTTGGCAGCGAGTAAATCTCTGGATTCTCCACAGCTTCGAATGAGACGGACAAGACTTTCAATGCGCGCTCTCATCCATGCCCAATATCGCGTTCTCTCAAGAACACACCATTCTTCAAAAAAGCACGCTCTTTTTCTAGAGCTCTAGCCCTTGGGCAAATAAGATGCAGCAAAGGATTGTTAGCGTGGCACTGGAGCTTGTCTTCTTCAAGATGTCTGCAATTGATTTGTGCCAGGGAAGGTCCTTCTATCCAATCATGGTGAAATGCAAGTGTTTTGCACGAGCCACTGGAAGATCGCAAAATACAAGCTTTGGGAGGGTTCTTGGCGAGTTTTTGAGGCTGATACCAAGTTGGAGCTGGGTTGCTACATTCAGCTGGATCGGGAGTGGCTTTTGAGGATGAGCGAAGACACAAAACATGACATTGACAAGGCACTGATTGTCGATGAGAGGCAGGGAGAGAAGTGGGAGATTGTGTCATGCTCTAACGAGGAGTTTCATGATCCGTGGCTGTGGCATGACTTGACATGTAGTGATGGGAAGGATAGTATATGGGTGGTGGCAAACTCTCTAGTGGACAAAGTGTACAAGTTTTCTCTGAGATCAAGCATCAGGATGGCGTTTCATGGTCTCAGGATATGCAACGTTCTGGCACTCTTGAAGTTCTTCTCATGCTGCAAGAAGGTTGTGAGCAGGATGTGTCACAGTTTCAGTAGCTGCATAGAGAAGGAAGAAGTTCATCGATCTAGGGAAAACAGTGAAGATCAACAGCAGAAAAGAAAAGACTTAACAGAAGAACCAAGCAAGTTCTTGAGCACCCCTTACAGCGCATCGACCTCTGACCACCGCTTGGAATCAATTCCATGGTGGTTAATACTCGACCCCTTCACCACCACGCTATTTAATCTTTAATGCTAAAATGTTTTGAAGATGCTGTGGTATTTGCATTTTGCATCAAGCACCTCAATTGATGATCAGATTTCAGCAGGTGATCAGGCTGCTTTGTCGTTTAGGCCAGCCCTTCCTGGGCTGTACAGCTCGTGAAACCAACACAGCCCAGCCAGTACTTCCTGTTTCACGCATCTCTGGTTGAGCTCATTCCATGCAGGAATTCCACCACCCGTGAATGTGCCCGTTTAGAGTCAAGGTGCATGATGCTCGTGTTCTTGCGCTGGATCCGGCATGTTTCATTGCCACACTTGCCATATATCTGGACGAAAAGTTTGGAGAGGTACCTTCGATCATTCTGATCTTAGGTATTGACAATGCGCCAGCTTTTCAGGGTTCTTGAGCGATTGCGTTGGCCACAAGAATGTAGCTGGCTGCTGGATCTTCACCAGCAGAGCGCGCCAGCATTGAGCTCACAATTCCAGCACGAGATTCCATTGCTGAGATCACTGCCAGGTATTTAGCCTCATTTGCGGATGTAGCTGGGAGTGTGCATGCAAGTTTTGCTATCTTTTTCTCTTGAGCGTCATGGATCTAAATGCCAATGCCTGCTTGCTGGTTTTGTGAACACCATGCACCATCAAAGAAAGCGGGTGCTCCTTGGAAGAAAGGAGCAGGGCCGATGACGACCTCTTCTGGCAAGGATGACAGAGAGGGGACATCTTCTAGCAGTGCAGGATCGTCAGCGGAAGAAGTGATGTTGGGATGCTGGCAAACTCCAAGCTGAGTGAGAGTAGTGGCCATTGACAGAAAATCCTCTTGTGTGTCCTCAATTAGTAACCTTACTGAGGCGTGGGGAGTAGTTGTGATGGTCATAACCTTGAGAGATGTTCCCGACCTGAGGTTTCCACATTGTGGCCCCAAACCTGTTGTGGATTGTGCTCGCCACATATGAATTATTTTAATTAGCTCTCTAGGGTTAAACTCTAGTTTTCATAAATGAAATTTTAAAAAATTTAATTATTTTTTACGATTTTTTTGTACCACTGTAGGAAGCCTATAAATTATAAATAAACACAAAATTAATTTTATTGCATAGATGGTAGAATAAATTAGAATATACTAAGAAATGCCTTGTTTTAAATATGTTTATACATTATAAATACAAAATTAATCTACATGAAACAACCAGAATATTTAAATATATCCTAAGTATATTCACTAGATAACAACCCAAACAAACAAACAAACAAAGCATAAGAAGGAAAGAAGTTCGGAGAAAAAGAAGCTGAAAGAAACAAATTTTCATGAAAATATCCTATTTAAAAGATGTAAAACATGCAAGCTGAAGATTGAGTTGCAAAAAAGATTTTTGCCACTGGATCACTCTAACCTTAATATAAACTATAGAAAAACAATACCAAGAAATTAGATAGTTTAGATTTCATCAACATTTCATCAAGCATATTTCCTAATACTCCTTGGGTAAACATAAAACACTAAGTCTATGATGCTGTGATCTCTCTCATAGAAGGATATGTATGTTGGTGTTGGAAAGAAAATTACCACACACAAAGACCAAGAGTATGGAGTGATCACATGTGTAGTGTGTTTTAGATTACTTTAATAGAAGTAAACCCTCAGTGAATGGTAGGCAAATATGTGATTGTGCAAATGAATTTATTTATATAAAATATCCAAAAAATTACTTTCCATATTCATTTTAAAAAACCCAAAAAAATCAAATATTGCTAAACAATCAAAATTCTGCAATTAATTCCATGCTTCCATGCTAGACTGGCCCCCTCTAGTACATGTTGCCATGAGGCCCAACACTCAATTGCTAATAAACTCTGCTGCCATTCATTATCACAAAATTAGTTTAGAAATTAATCAAATAAAAAATTAATTTCAGCTATTTTTTAATAAGATTATTTGACTAAAAAAATTTAAGTGCAGAAAATCATAGCCATTGGATTAAAGAATATCTTAGAATATCGTTGGATATTTTTAAATATTCTAAATAGGATTAAAAATTGATTTTACCAGGGAGTAGGCTGATCTTTTAGGATGCATCCACCTCAACAAAGTTGTTGCGGCTGATTTGGACTTATAAGAATGCTAGTTAACACATTGAAGTCCAGAAATGTGCCTTACATTTACTATCAATGAGTGAATTTTGGATAGAATCCCAACATGGTGTTGTGAATCTGTAGAATGTGTAAACTTTATCTTGGTTTGAATGCTTGTTAAGAAGCTTGATCTCATTGAACACAGTGCTTTCTACGATTGCTGGATGTTCAAGCTACATTTGACATAGGTTGAGACCAGTGTGATAAAAAGCTGCAGCACTGCTGATGATTGAGTTTGCCATCTCTTGGATGCACAAGTAAATCAATCAATCTCACACATTTTCGACAAGCTCAGGTCCAAAAGAGACGCACTCTTGTTGGAGAGAATGCTCACCGGATACTGCAGGAAAACGCATGACGCAACCCAAATCTTTAACGAGTTGTTTCGTGCTTGATCTTGAATGCTGGCAGCTTTTGGCCAGAAGAACTTCGAAGGGGCAAAAACTAATTTCTGGCCTGGAAAGAATGAAACAAAGGCTCTTTTGCATCAAGCGACCCAAATCTTTATGAATATGCCACAGCGGAGCCTCGCGATTGCCCTAAGAGAGAACTATTCAAAGCACTACAACGTGAATGGTTGTTGGTGTCGAAAATTGTCCAGGTGGTGGGAGAATGGGGAGCGTCGAAGTTAGCACCGATGCAGAACTATCATGCTAATCAATCCCTCTCGCAGTTGTACACCACCATGCGCACTCCAATGTTGGTCACTGGCGGCAAAGGAACTCTCACCGGGGAGGATTTGAGATTGCTGTGGTGCCACACAAAGATGGAGGATGGCCGCTTGAAGCACTCAAACGTGGCCAGGCACAGCAAGCTGGCGTCACTGCTGGCAATCATCATGCCCTTCGGGAGCGTCTGGAAGTGGTGCCACTTGTTACGCAGGGAATTCTCGACTGGCTTGACAAAGAGAGAACCAGAGGCGACATGGAGGCAGAGGTGAGGAATGAAGCGGTGGGAGCGAGTGTACCCTTCTCATCCATCCAGCCTCCAAGCTCCGCAGTAGAAATTCCCGAATTCCTGATTGTTTCCATTCACGGCACATACACCTCACATGGCACAGATCGATTGCAGATACCCTGAAGAAGAGAAGCTCCAAGAATTCGCCGTTGGCAATCCTTTGCGACATCTGTGTGCCCTATGGCTGGACAGGCTATGCCCTTTATTGGAAGAAAAAGAGTGGGCTTATTTGAAATGCTATTGTCGACCCTGAACCCAAGGATGCCTTGGAGCCATAGATTTGATCATGTACAGCATATACCATTGGTTAGCATATGCTGGCAGTTAGAACCGCTAGCCTTTAAGGGGGGGAATCCAAGTTGTGAATCCCCATCTCCATTCATTGTTTTTATATCAATACACAACATTCATTCACTCATCTTTCCCTCTTAGCCCCTGGAGATCTTTCCCCCTTTGTTTTCTCATTAGCAGTAGATATCTAGCGAAGAGGAGTATCCACACCTCTTCATTTGGTGACCACGGCCTCTGAATTCCTCTTCAGGTTCACAAGTTCTTCAGTTCTTTCTCCATTCTGTGTGCACAGATAGCATGAAAGATTAAGAAATCTACCCAACTCGCCAAGATTCACCAAGATTTGACAAGCAAATGCCACCACCAACATGGATCAACGGCGTCCAAGCAGTCGCCACCTAATGCAGTAGAGGAAGACGCTTCCCAGAGGAGATCTTTGAAGAATCTGAAAGCTCTCTCTCAAGATCTCTGAGTCCAATCACCGACGAAGAACTCCAACAACTATGACACAACACGATTCAACTAACAACTGCGTTTCTACCCCAACAACCACCTTCGACAAGAAACTCCAGGTGACTAGCACCTCCATCAGAGGACGCCCTTGGCAACTTCATTGGCCAACTCCAACTCCAAGCACAAGAACACACACTCCAAGCTCAAGAACTCAACCAGTGCACTCAACACGAACTGACACCATTGCTGAAATGAACTGCTCTTCTGAGCAGTCATTGACCCGGCAATCCCAGCACTCCAACACAATTCCCGTTCCTGCGCCCACTCCCAATACCGAAGCACATCCTCTGGACCTGCACCAACGACAAACCAATCACACTCTGTTACCTGGTGTTGGAGAACTTGTCGAGGGACAACTCAACAACGCACCACCAATTTTTCGGCAACCCCTCCGATAGTCAGCAGCTCAGCACCGAAACAACAGTCTGAACTTGGTTTGAAGTCAACACGTTCACTGCAACAACTCTCACAAATCATGCCATCGCCCGATTCGGACTCGAACAACTCGATGACATTATTGAAGAAATCATTCCAGACAAACCAGAGTATCCCAAACTCTTCATTGAACTCCATCTCGGCACCGGCAAGTGGATGACCAGTCTGCATACTACACAAGCCAACTCGACCCAACACAGCCCAACTAAACACAATCCAACTCAGCTCAACCCGACTCGACACAACCCAACCCAACCCAACACGCACCACCGTTGACATTTGCACCGAAAAGAAAGAACAAGCTCAAGAAACAAGCCGACCAGATCCATCGTTACCCGATTCTTGACGACTTTATCGACAATCGGACCACCGACAGTCTCCCCAAAGTTCTGATAGAACTGCATGATCGACTTGACACAACTACTCCAACAAGTTCGAACACTCCCTGACGACATTCAGGAACTCATCTGACAGAAGACTCGAGACCTCCTTCCCTGGAGTCACTTTGTTCAATTGACTAATGGCATACTTTTCCATGGGGAAGAACTTCTAGGACCCTTAGGACAATTAGAGTTGTTTTATTTTCGATTACTTTACGAAATTAAATTTGTTTCAGCATTTTGGATCAACACAGAATTTGTCTGCGGACACGAGTCTGACACCAACAACAAGTAGAAGAATGCATGTATCCAAAACCATGAAGAACATCCAGCAAGTCAGAAGAAGATTGACAATGGCTTATCTGACGTTTAGATAGAGATTTAAAGAATTTAAAAACAAAGAGAAAGAAAGACCAAGAGAAGTTGAACCAAGCTATCAAACCCTCCAAGAGAGAGAATTACATCTGACACAAATTGTTACCGCTAACTAACTCCGACGAACTAGTCTCGGACATCCGTGAAGAATACGACAACTACACAAGACCACCAGACACACCACCGGCAGCACCCTCGACGGCACCCACCAAAGTGCCCAAGCCTGAACCAACACCCTCAATGGCACCCACTGAAGTGCCCGAGCCATTTGAGCAGTCGCCACAGACTATGCCTGAGCAACAAAACATTTTTCAAGCAGCATACAACGATACATTCACCAACCCCATCTATGGTGACGATGAACAACTGAGTTTCCCACCCGGCTTTACAGAATTCACCAAACCAGCACCATTTTCGCCATTTTCACAGCACCAATATATCCAACATTTGCCTCCAACATCTACCGAAGCCCACTATCAGCAAGACCTTTTGAACACACTTTTGACTTCAATGCACCAACAAGACAACAACTCGACTTCACCCACTACAGTTGCACTTCGATATACCTAGTCAACAGTAGTGAAGATGAACAACTGAATTGTCTAATAGTTAAGCACTTGACGAAGAAGTCAACAACTCACACTGAGCTGATGAACAGCTACAATCATCTAACAACAACAAGGTCAACGAACCAATTGTCGACGACAACAATCTTCAACAACAACCACAATCATCACACAACTATACACTCGAAGAACTCTTCGACAATCTAGAAAAACAACCACAACCAACATAACATAACTCTGAAAAGTATGTCGACAACAAGTTTGACTAGCATCTTCCGGAAATCAACACCGGCAAGCAACCCGATGCCAACGAACACACCCAAAAAGAGTCCCAAGAAGGAAGAGAAAACAGAGGAGAGTCCACTAACAATCCACCAGCTTCCTCCTACACCAACTTTGCCATCAACCCCGACAACCCCTTGCTACAAATCACCTTCAGACTCCATGGTGAGAACTTGAAAAAACAACCTTGACAATATCGACATTACTACCAACCGCAAATGGCAGTCACTACCGCCGACGCCAACATACCTGTAGGAAGACACGTCTCCTATCCACTATTTCATGGTCTGAAGTCAGAAGACGCTGAGAAACAAGTCGAACAGTTCCGAGAAGCAATCTGAATCAACGGCCAAACGACTGAACTCCCATACTACTTCTGGTGTACCTTCAAAAGAGAGCTAACGAATGGTCTCAAACGCTTCCTCAAAATACAAGTTTTGACAACCTTGCACTCAAGCTTGTCGACCGATTCAAGTCTTCCCTCACTCAAAGCCAACAACTTCACAAGATCCAAAAACTCAAGTAGAAGTCTGGTCAATCCATCGACGACTACACTCAAACCTTCACTTGACATGCCAGCAAGTGCAGCAAAAGCGCCACTGAAACTTTACTTTAACAATGGTACATGCAAGGCCTCTAACAATCCCTCCGAGAAGCAGCGGCACACATCAACATTGCCACTTACCTTGAACTAGCAAGAGCACTTCAAGATGTTCAAGCTCGACGAATGACAGCACAAGTCGACAACACCGACGACTCAGATTCCGATAGCAGTTCCAATGATGACTCCGACGATGAACTCGGAGAGAGCGCCAAGTCAAAACTTTGGAAACTCAGGAAAACAATCAACAAGCTCAAGGGAAAGGCCAAGGCCAACATCAAAGAATTTCGATCTGGAATTTGGTGTACTAAGTGCAAGAACAAAGGACATCCGGCAAGTGACTGTAAACTCCAAATCTCCAAATGCCAGATCTTTGCCAAAGAAGGTCATGAAGCCAAGACTTGCAGATTTCAAAATTCTCCAGAAGTTCAACAAATCTCAAACTATCCTTGACAGCAGTTTCGACAACCATATAACCGAATCAATACTTCAACAACTACCCAGCACCACCTCCAACAAACTGGAGACCACTGAGAAACAACTTCCAACAACAAAGTCGATGATCAATCTCGCTACAATAATTACAACAACAATTACAACAATGACTACAACAACAACTATAATGATCAACAATACCTGCCAAACCGAAACTACTTGGCAAACTGGGACAACTACAACCAAGGATACCAAAAATACCCGAGATACCAGAACCAAGGATACCAAGGACAAGGTTATCAAGACAAGGGCTACCAAGGCAACTACAACAACTGGCCATGGCAACCTCAACTTCAACACCAAGGAGGTCTGCTAAGACTTGGTCCACCTCCTCCTCGTCAACAAGATCAGAACCAGCAGCAACCACCAGCAACAAGGATGGTTGAGACCGACGAATTACCTTACACCGACAAAGACGACTCCAATCCTCAAGTCAAGGCAGTACAAACCTGAGCACAAATTCGAGTAGAAAAACAACAACAACCAGATAGAAATTCTGAAGATAGTGAAGAGAAGGGCCCGGAGAGCCCAACAAAACTCTGGGAATGGAAAAAGAAGCAGAAGTTAGTCGCCAAGATACAATGGCAACTTGCTCTACAACCACCCGAATTAGTGATTTTAGACTCTGACAATGAAGCTCAACCATCACTAGCTTGACAACAATGTGAGGAAATACAAGAAGTAATAGAGACTGTCCTCAACCAAATTCAGATCACTATCGGCCAACTGCTGAAGATTGCACCCTACCTCACTAAACACCTCATTGATCTGACATCTGCACTGAACAACACTCTGATAGACTCACCCAAACTCAATCCGACACAGACAGCTATTGACACATTTCGAACCAAGATTCAACTAGGCGATTGTGACAATGATGTTCTGACAATCGACTTACGACTTGACAAACACCTTGTTCATGGAGCCATGATTGACAGTGGCTCCAGCATCAATATTATTGAAGAAAGTCTTGCTCAACAATTCAACATTGGCCCAGTCCACCTGGCACCTTTCAACATCCGAATGGCTGACCACCAATGAGTTAGACCCAAAGGCATCATCCAAAATGTCAACACCAGCATTCAAGGCATCGAAATACTAGTCAACTATGTCATCCTCAAACTACTGGAGCAGACCAATAGATACTCAATTCTCCTTAGTCGACCTTGGCTCCAAAGTGCCCAAGTTTATCAAGACTGGCAGAACAACAATCTTATCCTTCAAGGACTGGACAGACTGAAGCGTGTCAACAAAAGCAACCAAATCACTGTCCAGGCACAACTGACCTATCGACTTGGAAGAATATAATCTCAAATATGGCCTCGACGACTATGACGAACAACAAATCCTCAAAGCCTACCTCGATCTCAAACCTTTGGCTGAGATCGACCTGTTTTGAATCGCTGCCGACTTCCATTGAGAATGACCGCTGATTACATCAGCACTGAAAAATGCAGTCACTCAAGATACGAAACTTGAAGTGCCACCAGCATTCACAGTCAACAACCAAAACAAAGTCACCTACATTCTGACAATTCAAGCTGACCAAAAACTTGAAAAAGTCAGCCTCACCAATGACGGCAATGAACACTACATTGTACTCGCCACTCACATCTTAGCAAGTTTTCAAGACAAAGGCATAAAAATTCTCCAACAGAAGAAACACTTGTTCACTTGGAGTTACTGAGACCTTAAGGGAGTTTTGCCAAAACTCAGCCTTCACACCATCACCCTTCTTCTGGACTCAAAACTGAGAAGACAAGCAGCCTACCAGATGAATCTGAATCTGATGGAACAAGTCAAGAAAGAACTCAACAAGCATCTCCAAGTCGAGTACATTTACCTGATTTAGAATCTGATCTAGCTTTCACCACTGGTGGTTGTGCCGAAGAAAAATGGCAAGCTTTGAATCTGCGTCAACTATAAACAGCTCAATGATGCCACCGAAAAAAGATGTCGATGGACAAGGACAAAGTTGATGTCATCTCCAAACTCAAACTGCTGAAGAATCAGAAAGAACTTCAACACTTCCTCAGCAAAGTTGGATATCACCAACGCTTCATCCACAAGTACGCTCACATCGCCAAACCACTCACCAACAGACTAAAGCAAGATGCCCAATGGACATGGACATCAAAAAAGCAACAAGCATTCGACACTCTCCAACTCAAACTCACAACAGCACGGATCCTTGCCAAGCCCGACTGGACACAAGAGTTCCACATTCATATCGACACTTCCAATGTTGCCACTGGCACAATTCTCAGCCAAACTCAGCACGACAACTGAAATCAACCAATCTACTACACCAGCCAACTACTAAACCCAGCTGAACGAAACTACACCACCACCTAGAAAGAAGCTCTCAGCATGGTCTACTCACTTCAAAAGTTCCGACACTACATACTGTCAACCAAAGTTGTCCTCTTTGTCGACCACAAGGCACTTGTTTACCTCATCAACAAGCTGATAGTATCTGGTACTATCAAGATGATTCCTTTTACAAGCTCTATTTCGTTAAAGTGGGAATTGTCATTATCCCACTTGTAAAATAAGGTTTCCAAACCTTTATATAGTATATAAATATAACAAAATTCAACTGCATTGAGGCACATGCCATTTTATTTTAAACAAGGAAATGTCTACTCAATCACTTCTCCTCCCCCTGCCACTGCTTCACCTCTCTCTTCTCCTTGTCATCGTCGTCCAATTTCTTTCCATCCTTTTAATATTGGCTTAGTTGCTCCGAGTCTAGGTGGAGCCCAAGTCCCCATTCAATCTTTACTTTCCCCTTATTAATAAAACAACTTCGTAGACTTCCAATAACATGCTGTAACACTTCTAGTATAATGCAAATCCTCTCAAAGAATTGTCTTTTAATATTAATACAATGGCATGGAACCCCATGCCATAATAAGTTACATTTTTAAATAAATACATGCCATCTCAGACTGTTATTTTTTGCCTCCAACGCCTATACAATAATCTTGGAATTTCATCACTCTCCACACTATCAGGATTTAAACCCAATAGTAATGCCATCTCTTCTCTAATACGTCCACGCTCATGTTCAGTGGTCGAAGAACCCATCCGGTTGAGCATATTATGGAGATGCGGATAGTGCTTGGCTAGACAATATACATGCCATAAATGATGACTGGTGTCTGTCCGATCAAATGGCTTCTGATATACCGTTCCATCTGCCATTTGGTTGATTTCTGCAGCCACCTCCTGGACTGGCCGGTTCTCTATCACCATCGCTTCAAGCCGTTTTGCAAGGTCCCCCAGAACATACGGTTTCTTCTCCCTAGTTTCCATACTGCAAGAGATGGGGTGCACTGCATATGTGTGCGTGTTTGCTGCAATTTTAATCGGCGAGTCATCGATGATGAGGATTTCACTTGACCTAGCAGTCCGGTTCATCACTACAGCCTCTGGCTTGACGAAGATGGGCTTACTACCCCTCACATGGACCATAGTCAAGCAATCCTCCTGCGTTAGGAGAAAGTCAAATGGTAATATTACTCGCGTCTGATCGTGCATCATCTGTAGCAATGTTAATGCATTGTGGTGCATCATGGATGTCCAAACTCCCAATTGCAAATTGAACCCGGCCCTCTATTTTAAGTGTCGCATGGTTATTATTAGATCCCGCAGTTTCTCCCGTGTGATTAATGTGAATCTGTCTCTTTTGACCAACTTGCGACCGCAGGCTTTGGAGGGTGCAGTGACATTCGAGGACGAGCCACGCTCATGGGAGAAAAGGACACCGTTCAGATAAAAAACGATACAGTACTTTCGCCGTGACTCTGAAATGAAATGCGTCAGCATAAAAAATGGTACAAGTCAATTTTACCATCTACAATATTAGCGAATGGTGCTCCCGATGGTCGTTCAGAGGGTTTTGGTCGAGGAAACGTGAAGGGCGGAAATACTCTCCTCTGCAATGTGGGGTCAATCGCATCCGATGGCGTGTGGGCACATGCCATTTCAGCTGTAGACTCTGGTACAACTGGCTCAACAGTGGCATGGGGTGGTTCCGATGGCGTGTGATCACACGCCATTTCAGCTGGTGCCTCCGTTGGCAAAGTGGACATGACCGAACAGGCAGCAGGGGCGGTGTAGGGAGGTTCCAACGGCGCGTAGTCAGATGATTGGGCACACGTTGAGTCCGTTGGAAATGAGGATACGACCGGCTCGGCGGCTGGGGCGGCCTTATGCGGGTCCAATGGCGCCTGGTCACCGTCAGTTGGATACGTGGACAAGATTGACTCAGTGGTATGGGCAGCATCAAGTGGAGAGTGGTCAGCTTGCTTGGCGTTGATATGGATAGTAGCCTCCACCAGCTCTAATGACTCTTGCAGGCAAGTAGAGTCCACTAGCGGATCCATATGCATGTCCAAATATCTCCCTTCGATTGAGATGGTATCCTCCCTACTGGCAACTAAAAACAAACTCATTAGCACATTGAATCGACTATACTGTATTTACCATCAACTGCTATTGAGGAACTAGGACCGATATCACTTGGGCGCACTGCTGATTCTGAAGGATTGGACATACGTTTCGACCCTTGCTTGGCACTATCCTTCCTTGACACTAACGGCTAGAGTTTGTATCTTAATTCAACTGAATAATCTCTACTTACCATTTGCTCTGCGACCTACATGGACAATGTTAGAAATGGTAAAAGGTTAGGAATGGATGTACTATTATTTACTTGATGGTTTGTCTTGTATGACCTTCCTCCGCTGCTCTTTGGCCACCTCAGGCTGGCCATCGTCGTCATCATTGTCATCGTCGTTATTGTGATCGTCACCATTGTGAGGACCATCCAAGTCCTCTTCGTCCTCCTCCTCTTCGTCCTCCTCTTCTTTGTCCTCCTCTTCGTCCTTCTGCTCTTCCTGCTCATTATCTTTCTCTGGCTCCTCATCCCCCTCCTGCATTTCTTCCATAGGCTGCTCAGGCTGGATGGCTTGTTTTTCCAGGACCATCTTGGGAAAATCATCTGGCCGAGTCTCCATCTCAAAATACAAGACATCCATAGCTTGTTTCAGTGCTTGACCTAGGACCGTATCCTCACCCGACTGTCTTAACATGGTTTCTGCACGTTCTTGCACCCTTCGAAGACGACGAGATGAGAAAAACGTGGCCCTGACTTGAAAAGCATCCCTCATCCATTGTACCTCTCCATTGAGATTGGGGAAGGGGAGTCCGCCATAGGAATCTGAGTCAGGAGGTGGTGACTGGCTCCTTTCACTCAGCCCTTGATCTGCAATGAATGGCATGAGCACACACGCCATAACCGCGAGGCATTACCTATCATCTTTTCGTTGCCCTTCTTCCTTTTCGAATCAAACGCCTCTGATCCCGACGACTGTCCAACGTGCTTTCGCTTTTTATGACCACTGTCAGTTTGAGCTTGGCTGGTGCTTGCCTGTTTTGCCTTTGAAGAAGTGTCTCCTGCAAGGAATGGCATGAGACCACACGCCATTGCAAATATAATTTGTACCTCCTTTTTTCCTATTGCTTGTTTGTTTGTCCTTCTTCGACACGCCACCAGTGCGCTTTTCAGTCCTCGTGTCTGAATATTCACAACGATCTATAATCAAAATGGCGTGAGGCCTCACGTGACCTTACCTTGTGCAGGTTGTGAGCTCGGCCTAACATCAGTAGCTGTTAACGCCGTTTCAGCATCTGGGGGTGGCCACGCTCCTGCATACAGAGCTTGTGAGATAACATTTAAACTTAAAGTGCGTACTCACCAGATTCGCAGAGAAGATACTGTTTTTCTTTGGCAACTATAATTATATGCTCCATTGAAGTCACCTCTTCAATGGAGTTTGTCACCGCAACACACGGGACACCCTTGAGTAGTGCGGCTCGAAAGAATAGTCTGCCGCAGTTGTACTCGACAACGCATTTGCCCTTGGTGTCACCCGCTATTGCGTTGAAGACCCAGCTGAGCATTTCCCATGCTGCACCTGGAGCTTTCTTTGGATTCGAAAGCTCCATAGCCGTCTTCAGTTCCTCAGGCACGGGTAAATTGACCTCCCTCAGATCAATTCGATCGGCCTTGTCGAACGAAGCTGGGAAGTCACTCCAGTCCCACTCTGCTGCAGGACCAATAACAAGGGCGAGTGTGAAGATGCGGACATTCGTCGGTATCTTCTTCTTAGCCATTATCCCATGGATCTCCCGCATCTCCTTGCCTTTCAACCGAGCCTTCACCTCGTTCAAGGCCTTCCAGAACTTGTGATAGGATTCGGAGTCGTAGATTATATAGTGGACTGAAGATTCTACCTCCGCAAGTCCCACCATTAAGTCAATGATGGAGCTGACTTCATCTGCATGAGTGATCTCTTCGTTTGTGAAGTCCATCACACAAAAGATGCTCTTGACCTGCTCATCTCCGCGGGAAACGATACTCCTCCACCTTTGATCCTCATCCGAATTCACGTATACCCGGTAAGGTTCTCGATAGGCCTCTGCTGCGGGGTCGAGCTGTTTCTGAAGCCGGCGGTCGACATCCCTCTTAATGAAATTTGGATACTGATCCAACTTCTCAGCTTTACTTTTCGTGGCATCCCGCAGCAGATCGATGAACTTGGGGGCCCCCTTCACGTACTCGTCGATGTCTTCATTTGACAAGTCCAGCTCTTCCATCATCTCTTGCGTGGTGTCGATGCTCACCCTCTCCACGGCCACTTGCTCGAAGATCCAATCCTTCAATAGCGCACGAGCTCTCAGAGTCGTGCACAAGTCCTCGTATGTCACAATATGGCCGGGAGTCATTTTGGTCTTGTTGAAGACTACCTCACCACGTAGAAGAGCATTAGCCACTGTCAGAAGGTCGTCGTCGTCTAGAGACCGCGAGAAACGCAAGGCGTTGAGCTTCAAATCATTGGGCTTCCGGCCGTCCTCCACACCCATTGAGTTTAGCAACTCCCCGTCATGGTACCTCCTCAGCACATCTACCCATTTGTCAAAAACAACTTTTGTCGCGAGTAGAATGTTATGGATGCTGAGTGTGTCATTGACCCCCAGTGTTTTCGAGAGAAGACTCGAGAATTCCTGCAATGGAAATGGCGTGAGGCCACATGCTATGCCACATGCAACGAGGCTTACCTGCCAGGCGCTAGTTGCTAGTGCACGTCCTTGTCCTGGTTTTTGTGGCTTCTTCAGTTGAACCCAGAGCTTCCGTGTTCGTGCCAATGTCTCGTGCAGACCCGATTTGTAGCACGTTTCTTGCTTGACATTCTGCGCGTGGGAGATGGATATGATAGATCGGAGGGGCGAGTTGCCTTTTATCAGGCGGACAACTCTTGTCTTGAAGACTTTCTTCACCTCCTCGCCCACCATAATATCCAGAACCATCTCTTGCATCGCCAAGCTAGAATGCTGCCCGGAGACGGCATAGAACCGGATGTTCTGATCGTCTAACACCTTCCTATTGATCAAGTTTGGAAACCTCGTCTCGCCCTTCATTGTTTGGTAGTAGGGGATCACGTCTGCGATGTCGGGTGTTACTGGACTTGCCAGCATCTTCTGCTTCAGTTTCTCCACCCACTCATCAGATACTAGCCTGTGGTTGTATTTGCTTTGGATGTCGATACGGCTCACGTCGATTGTATATACTTTGTTGGAATAGTAACAAGTACTATTATCTGCGACGATTTTTGCTGCCTCTTCTTGCTCTTTCTGCTCTTTGCGGCTCTTCTTTTTGGTGGGTGTAGTGTTCGAACCCGAGGCAATGGCATCACCGAGTAGCTTCTTTTTTGGAGCAGCAGAGTCGGACGTCGGCTTGAGCTTGACCACCCTTTTCAGCTTTGGGGTAGTTTCCAGATCGACCCACTTCCCCTTCGCTTCGCGAACTGGAGGCACTCTCAACGGTTCAATGTTGGAATATAGTTTTTGAACATCGCCGTAGGTGAGGTTCGTGGATTCCATGTGATCTTCATAGACCTGCAGCGTCTTTGAAATTGTGGGCCTCCTGGACAACCTCTCCCTAGCTCCCTCTAGGAATTCCTCATAGCCGCTGCCCCCCTCCGGGAAGCCGCTAGGATGTGCAAGGTGGATCTTGAAGGCGGATGCTGTCTCTACCACAAGTGCCAGTCCATATTCTTGCATGGAACTGCATGGAGTGTCTGTCACTTGGATGAGGATCCCCATGCATTCTTTTCTCCCACCATCTGTGTTGTACAGCATTAGATCCTCGCCTTCCATCCCGAAAGTCCAACTGGTGAGCTCCTCCCCCTTCTCTGCATCCACATTGACAGTGGTTAGAAGAAGAACGCAATTCCTCGCCTGTTCAGAAATGCACAACAATTAGAGCTGACAGATGAAAAGCTAGTAGCTGGAAATAACGTGAGGCCACACGCCATTCACCACTGCATCAGATGTCTTGAGGCTGCATCCTAAGATGGCGTGAGGCTACACGCCATCTGTAACCGGACTGCACTCGAGAGCCCAATTGGTGCATGCCAATGTTGCTACTGAATGGCATGTGGCCTCATGCCATTTTCTACTTGGCCTAAAAGACTTACCATTTGAAGCCGAATGGAGGCCGTGACAATCGAGGCCGGACTCGCTGGCAAATGTGCACTGTGTGTGCAGCGGATCGTAGCAGCAAGGCTACTCTGCCACTTACAGTTGGAGAGTGGCGCTGAAATCTCCCAGGACGCCAAGTGGGCTGCGTGTGGGTGGCAGAGTGGGCGGCGGAGTTGGCGGCGAAGTTACAAACTGGGTGTGTCTTGAAGTGGACGCCGATGTACACGAGCGCGATGCGAGCGTGAGTGTGATGCAAGCGCGAGTGGACGCCGATGCACACGAGAAACCTGTAGAGAAGTGAGCGTGATCGCGAGTGGGAGCGCGATGCGAGCGGGAGCGCGAGTGTGCGAGCGCGAGTACGAAGCAAAATGCAAAACCTAACCTCACACGCGCGAAATGTCACAACGGTTGGTAATCCCGCCACGTCATCATTCCTCGGACTTGGGCGCCACCATTAATTTCTGGATTGCCGTGCGCATGCAAGCACGCAAAATCCAAAAGAAATCCGCAACGTCATCATTCCTTAGACTGCATGCACGCGAAATCCAAAAGAAAGATCATGATTGGGATATCATTTAATACCCTTGCTATATTTATACCATGCATGATTGGATATTCCAAAGTATCTTGTATTTCCAAAAATGGCAGATGTTCAGCTAAATAAAGAAATTCTATCTGTTTCTATTTTTCTCTCAAATCAATATTATAGCATGTGGGCTCATGCAATTTTGAACCAAAGAAACCCAAAAAACGTTGGACCCAAAATATTTTGAAAAAACCCAAAAAACCCTAAACATTTTAAACCCAAAAATCCAGGCGTCCTGTGGCGTTATTCCTTGAATGGCGTGTGGGCGCATGCCATTTTCAGGGCCAAATGCTGAATGGAGAAAAATTCCCTTTCAGTGCAAATGCTGCAAGAGGCAGATGCCGAGCACAAAGGACTGTAACTACCTCACATGACACAGATAAACTTTTCTCTATTTGGGAAAGATAAACTTTATAGCGTGTGGGCTCATTCAATTTTGAACCCAAAAAATGCACCAAAAAATTCTCGGCGTCATCTGGCGTTATCTCTTGAATGGCGTGGGGCCGCATGCCATTTTCAAGGGCACATAGGAGTATATTCCTAGGATATTCTAACACGCGCGAGATTTTTTTGAGTTTTCTGGAGATCCAACCGTTAGATCGCAACTAGATTTTACAGAATGGTATACAATGTCTTTCTTGATGACCCTGCAAAGAAGCATCTCGATCGGACACCACATAAGACCACACGAGCCTTACAATGTTTCAGGGGCATTTGCCATAGATCCGACCGTTATTTTGCTCCAAGATTTTACAGTTTGGTGTGCATTGACCTTTCCATCGACACTGCAAAGGGACATCACAATCAGATGCGGGATCACAAGAAACTAACTTCACTAACTCTGGTTTCACCAAGATCTAGGTAAGGAGTTATGAAATGAAAGGACCCTCTCTATTGAAATGTGTTTATGGTCCTAGGGGCATTGTGACATATCAAAGGATTTTGCATCAAGTTCTGTATTTGCATGTTTATCAAGCTACTGAATTACAAAACCCTAAACCCTAAACCCTAAACATGTGGCAAATGCTGCGTGAAGAAAGATGCCCTTTCTGGGCAAATGCTGTAAGAGGCAGATGCCGAGCAGATGTATCTCAGGCTAGCGAAGGGGACAAACAAAAGCTAGCTATAAACATGACGGGATGCAAATAGATTACTAGGCTGGTCCTGCGAAAATCAAAAACCATAATTGAAAACATTGAAAATGCAAAAAGAAAGGTTTATAATATTTTTGAATTTTAAGCAACCAAAGGAATGTAAGTAGGGCATGTGTTTGTAAGTTTAAAAATGCCTCAACCACTTAAATTCCCAAGTAAATAAAGCTGTTTCTATTTTTGGTACAGGTAAACTTTATAGCGTGTGGGCTCATGCAATTTTGAACCCAAAAATGCACCAAAAAATGCTCAACTAGCATTATTCTTTGAATGGCGTGTGGCCTTATATTGCCATAAATGGACGTACACACAGAGCATAATTATTCCTTTACACGGCGAATAATCTTGGCGCGGATCGCTGACATGGCATGGCAAAGTTCGAATCACTGACATGGCACAGCTGGATCGAGGCAAGGACATGATGTGACAAAGTTCAACCTCCGACAGCAAAGTCTAGAAGCTACTCAGTTTGAAATTTGTCAGAGGAGTCATAAGATCTGGTTTGTCAGAGGATTTGATGTGACATTCAAGCGTGTGTTATTTTTGAATTCTCGAACTCATTCCTAGGTCTATCATTTTTGTGCGCCGTGTTCTTGGTTCCGCTGAGCGCAGTGAGCGCTGCTTGTGTAAGCGGCGTTGTGGGCTGTGGTTTATGCGTCTACGAGCGGTTGCGGCATTGCGAGCGGCAGTTTATGCGAGTGGCAGTTTGTGCGAGCGGCGCTACGAGCAGTTGCGGTGTTGCGAGCGGCGCTACGAGTAGTTGCGGTGTTGCGAGCGGCACTGTCTTTGGTGTGGCTACCGCTTCCTCTTGATATTCGGCACTTGTGCTTCCTGGTATGTTCACCATGGAATGGCTTAGGACCACATTTAGAAATGGCATGAGGCCACATGCCATCTTGGGCCCTTGCAATTTCATGGCTAGCGTATTGTCATGTATGTTTTTACTTGCCTGCAGCTGTGTGTATATCAAGATGGCATGAGGCCTCATGCCAATTTTGTGAATGCAAAATTTCACGTGGGTGTTAATAGCATGTTTGAATAATGGCATGTGGCCTCATGCTATTGAGGTTGTTTGGTATGTTATGATTTAGGCCATTCTCCAATCATTTTTTGTATGGTCTTAACTTCTTTTCTGCACTTTCAGAATGGCCTTCAGGGTTGGGGAAAAGGTTTACATTTTGAATGGTGGGAAAAGAGTTGCAAAAGGGACCCTTGTGTCTATGGATCGGAACTTTGTTATACACTGTCAAAGGCTTGGGGAAGGCAATGCTGCTGTATCAGTAGAGACTGTCTTCGATGGGAATGTGGTCGCTATTGAACGAGGAGAGATGGTCGTCGGGGTAAATGTTGTTGTTGCCTTGAAAAATCTTTAGAAGAAAGCAAATGTTGGGGACAGCGCAAGTGCGACGCATGTTCCCTCCGTGGATCTTAAGAATCGTGCTACATGGATTCAGGCGAAGGTGTTTCTAAACAACCCCGAGGGGGAGGTGGTAGCTGAGGGCTTAGCCACAGTTGTCGATCCAAGAGATGCGGTTGCTAATCAAGAATTGGGCTGGGATGATATTGGAGTTGCGATTTTAGAGGTTGTTAACACAGAAGAAAACAGTCTGACTATTGGAAGCATTGTGCGGTGGAAATTGAGGCACTTAGTGTTTGAGAATGTGAAGGATTCACAATCAAACACCACTACAACTGATGACAGAACATCTCTTCATGGGAAAAGAAAGTACACCTTCCTAAAGCGCAGCCAAAGGGATCTGAGCAACGAACCGAAAAGGCAGAAAATGGCGATGGAGGTTCGAATGGTCTCGACAGTTGCTTGTTGCAAGAGGAGGTGCTGTCAACATGCTGATTGGGATGCTATTGAAGAGGAGAGAGCAAGATACAAGACATTGTCCTGGAAGGCAGCTCGCAATTTTGTGTATGAGGCATTACGGTCATCTGTTGATGCTTCAGAACATCAGGTGGGGGGCATGGTCTTCCAGAGGGGTTTGGTCTGCATGAAGGCATGGAGAATCATTTATTGAGTCCCTCAAACCACATTCTACAGAATCAAAACTGAGTTCGAGGAACAAAGGGTTCAACAGGCAGTCCATGGGAACGACAGTACGCACAAAACCAGGGGTCATGTTGTATATGGAGAGGCAATCTTCAAGAGGTTTGTTGAGACATGTAGCGAGCAGCAACCACATAAAACCCGCCTCTTGGAAGATGGAACACGAGACACCCAACGAGTTCTCCCTTCCATGTATACCAAGGGGGCCATATTGGAAGATGTGAATCGGGAACTCCAGAGTAATGGCTACAGGAAGCTGAGCCAATCTAGATTTAGTAGATTGTGGAGCAACAGGTTCAGGGATGTGAGTATAGGAAAGTACTTCAGCTTTTCAAAGTGTGACGAGTGCACTGCTATCAAAATGGCTTTGTCGAAGAATTCTTGCAGCGCTCAAGAGCGAGAGACGTTGGTTAGAAGGCGGCTCGACCACAACATCGAGCAGAGAAGCTGCAGGACTGCATATTATCATAACAGGATTCTCTCCATGGAGAGACCTGACTCTTACCTCTGCATCATCCACGACAAAATGGACCAGAAAAAGACGTGCTTACCTCGACTCAATCCTGCCCCCAAGGCAATCTCTTCATCCATGCAGCTGCCTGTGTCTCTATTTGGCATAATTGCTCATGGGCATGGTGCCCAGAACTATGGGAACTTCTTTGTACCTCTATGGGGTGGCGGGGGTGCAAACATGATGATTGCGTCCCTAGCAAAACACTTAAGGTCTCTGCAAAGTGCGCAGACTGAGCTGAATGGCCAACCCTTGCATAAGGCCCTTGTCGATCGAACCCCATATAGGGTTCAGCTGGAGGAGGAGCAAAGGCTTGCAGTATCGCGTGGGGCCCCATGCCATCCCAGTGAATATGTTGGCCGTCAGATTGTAGGGTTATCACGTGAGGCCTCATGCCATTCCGACGAGGCTGGTCGCCCGGTGAATGCACAGCCTCATCCAAACGAAGCAGAATCTCAAGGAAGTTCTTGCGGCCGATGTGGCCTTCCACCCCATCTTCTGCTCCAAACAGACAATGCTGGCAGTGAGAACAAAAACATGTACGTCTTCGCGTACTTGGCGATGCTTGTTGCCAAAGGCATATTTGAAACGGTTACACTTGGCTTTCTCATGGTTGGGCACACTCATGAAGACGTCGATGCCATGTTCAGTCACCTGGCAGAGTCCCTCCGGCGATCCAATGTCCTCACCCTCCCACAACTCTACGATGAATTCCAAAATTGCATCAAAGGCACTGTTGAAGCTGCACTTCTGACAGAGGTTCCAGACTTTAAGGGGTTTGTAAGAGGCTACATCAGGGACGGATCCGAAACGCTGATTGGCCACTCCAAGCCTCTTCAGTTTCATTTCAGCATGTGTGACGGTGCTCCAGTGATGAGGTACAAGATGAGAGAATGGGACACAGTGTGGCTGCCAGTGGACGGCATTGAACTCTTCAAGAGAGATCCCATAACTGGGGAACCTATGATTCCTCAGGGTTCCCCACGGCCGATGCACCCGGATGGACTCAAAGACCAGGAAAGTATAGTGGCTGGGATTAGACAGCATATTGCCTTCTGGAAGAGGGGGTTGGTGTTTGGTGGAGAATCCTATTTTCAGAGGTGCAAGCCTTTGCTCGAATACTGGGAGAAGATTATATCTGCTATCCAAAATGGGCCGGTTGTATATGAAGAATTGGAAGAGTCCTTTTGGCCAGAACCCAGAGCACCAGATAGTAGCAGAACAATGTCGTCTGGAAATGCAGTGACAGATAACAATGTTGAGGATCACTATTGTGGGCCGAGGAACAAGAAGCCGGATTCAGCATTCAATCCAGTACAGGTCTGCAAAGGAATGGTCGTGCTTGTCAGACCCAGTAATAAAAAACAAATGATATGGGTGGGGCGCTGCATCACTGATGCAGAGGAGGACGCGGAAACTAACTCCTTCAATGTAACTGTGGAGTGGTTCAAGCCAAGTTCCGGATATACGAAGGATTGCCTAGAAAAGAGATGGGTGCTGAATCCAAAGGATCCCAGCATGAGCATATCGGTGGATAATGTTGTGCATGGTTGGATGCGGAAGTAGAGTGCCACCATCACCTTGCCAGACCATGCAAGAGATGCAGCAAGAGCATTCATAACCCGGGTTCAAGGTGAGATTCATTAATATTCCTTTACTAAGTTTCTAATGTATTTTATTTCAAGGTGAACAATCCGAATCTGAATCAGAGGAGGCCTGATATAGTGTGTGAGGTAAAACAAAGATGATGTGACATATGCATTTACCAATCACACGTGCATAAATCTAATAATATGGCGTATGGCCCATATTAATGGCACATAAACCCATATTGTGGGCTTACGTACTTTATGTACCATCATTCCCTTGCAGCGTGTGTGTTGGTTTCCTTTTATAACACAACGAACTCCATATTTTAGGGTGAAGAGCGTTCTCATGGCAAGCACAAAATCTGTAAGTGAGGCAGAAAAGGAGACGGAGAAGGAGATAGGTGAAGATGTAGAATATATAAGTCTTCCAAACTCCCCGTACTATACTCCATGTGATCATTTTTCTGAACAAACGGCAATATTAACAACTATCGAGAACGCCCCAGTAACGTCAGAGACAACAATCCAAAGCAAAACAACTGACCCGGAGAAGGATGATAGTACCGCTGAGAGTACCAAAAAGGAGGTGTCCACTAGCGCTTAGGCTTATAATGGCGTGTGCCCTTATGCCATTTACTTGATCACCAAATACCTTTTTCCCTTTGCACTAGTATATCTTAATACCGGTCTGAGAAATAGAATGGCATGTGCCCTCAGGCCTTTTACTAAATCACCTTTGAAAGAAATGCAAGCCTCTATGTCGTAAAAAAAAGGTACTAGAGAAATTCCTTAATAATATGAATGTTATTTAGTTTCATGAAAATACACTAAGGGTGGTCAAATGAGTTAAATGACTTCTCCAGACTAGCAATGCCTCTTGCTACACCTTCACAATTAGATTCGTTAGAAAAAGATAACATTGAATAATATCTAAATGTTCTCACCATTAAGTGATATGTCTGGCTAATAGGAATGACGTTCATCTTGGAAAGCTCACCACACGCTCAATGAACAAACAAATAGTGTGTGCGCGCATGCCATCGCTCTTCTTTAGCTTCAGATTCAGCTTGTTCACCTTGACAATGAGATTTATTATACAACCAGATGGACTCAGTCTGGACATAAAGTCACCGCGCTAGTCACCATGCCCCAGATATGTCTAGCCCCTGGACAAAAAACATATAATTTCACGTCATTTTCAAATACTTGAAAATTTGTACCTAGTCCCATTTTACTGAATAAATCCCACTTTAACGAAATAGAGCTTTTACTACAAGAATACAACTTCGAAATTGTCCACAAACCCGCCAAAAATCACAAGAAAGCCAGCTATCTCAGCCGGATCACCACTGGTGACAAACCTGAAAGACTCACTGACAACTTACCCAACTCAAACCTGTTCCGATTTTCAATACTGGCAACCTGGCTCAATGACGTCTTCAGTTACCTGAACTCAGCAAAAGTTCCGGACCGGTACATCATGTCCAACCAAAAGAAGACTTTCATCACTAAGACCCACCGATACTCAGTCATCGGCAGCAGTCTCTACAAACTCGGCATTGACAACATTCTTCGCTGATGCATCAAGCCACCAAGCACAACTCACATCATCAAGGAAGCTCACACTGGACCTTCCGGCAGACACTTCGCCGCTGACACCACAACTCGGAAGATTCTTCAAGCCGGCCTCTGGTGGCCAACACTCTGGCACAATACTGAAGAATGCTGCAAATGCTGCAACACATGTCAAAGACACTGATTACTGCCGAAAACTCAAACTCAACAACCAAGTGGGCCTAAGAAATACCTCTCCAACATGCCACAGCAAAAGCAACAGCAACCTTCATCTAAAAAAATATCATCACTCGTTTTGGCACACCACATGAACTCGTCACCAACAGAGGCACCCACTTCATCAACGAAACAATTGAACATCTTGCCACCGAGTTCAAAATCTGACACAAAACGTCGACACCATACTATCCTTAAGGCAACGGTCAAGCAGAAGCAACAAAAAAAACACTGAAGACCATCCTCAAAAAAGTCATCAACGATTCCAGCAAAGACTGGGACGAAAAACTTCTCGACATACTTTGGGCCTATCGAACTGCATATGAAGTCACCACCAATATGACGCCATTCAAACTCGCCTTCGGAACAGAAGCCATCACACCAATCAAATTCATCATCCCAAGCATGCAAGTTACTGTCAAGTATAATCTTGACACCTGACACGCAATTTGAGAAAGGCTTCAGCAACTCGAACGTCTCAATGAACTTTGACTTAACGCCTTCTGGACACTTCACGCCATCCAAAAACAGAGAAAAGCTCGGCATGACCAACAAGCATTCCGGAATATAGCATTGACGATCATGTTCTTTGGTACCGGGGACCCATCAGCAAACTTGGCCGAAAACTCCCCACCAACTGGCAAGGACCTTTCAAAATCATTACACTCTACCCCAATGGCACTGCCAAAGTCAGCACACTCGCTGAAGACTTCAGTGAGATCGTCAAACTCAACAAGCTTCGACCATATCACATTGACATGTTCAGCATCAGCCTGAACTGACAAACACCCCAAAACCAACAGTCAACAATCACCCCGACAAACAAACTTCAACTCAACTCAATTTGACACAACTCAACTCGACTCAACATGAACTCACCCACCAAAATCTCTAAGTCCAAAGCTACGGTCGGATCAATGCCACCTCAGCAGATCTCAACAGTTGAACTTGAGTTAACTTCATCAGCAATCTCCACCGTTGATCTTCAATTAAGCCAAGTCAAACGAGATCAATTCGGTCAACAAATCTCTACCGTTCATCACCAGCAATCGAGTGCCACATGATCAGCCAACCAAAAGTTATGGGTCTCAGGAACCCTAACGAGCCAAGCACTTCAATCATAGAAAATGCAAGCTCATCCACCCCGGCATCTCAGGTATGTCATGCACCATATTCCTAGGCTTCCCAGCAACAACACAACCGCCTGGCTCAAGGACCATGGATTCGAGCTCTTCCACAAGGCCTTTTGAACACACCTTGACCAAAAGCTGGTGAGGAAGCTGGCCACCTCCTTCAACCCCAAGAACAGCACCATAACCAATGGCACCAACAAGATCACCCTCAGCCCAGCAAGAATTGCTTCCGTTTTCAAAATCTCCAACAAGGGTCTACTCAAATTCTCAGGAGAAGTTCCACAGCAAATCATCAAGGTGAATCAAGAGATTACCAGTGAGCTCACATGGGAGGACATTGAAGAGCAGCATATGGATCGCCTCAAAGCCCTCCTCTTCTACTACGAACTTCACCCAACGGATCACACCATCAGCAAGTGCACAGTAGAGGTCTACAGAGCTCTACTCAACGGCAAACGTGTGAACGTGGCTCATCATCTCCACGAGCTCCTTCTCAAGCTTCTCAACCATGCCATCCTCACTACACTCAACAATCCACTCCCGCAACACCAGCTCCAGCAACAAACACTTCAATGATTCAACTCCACTTTGCTGCTGCCTCCAGCGAATCCAGCTCAAAAGCTGCTGCTCTGAGAGCATCCCATCATCAGCAACAATGAAGACAACTCACACCAGCTTCCACACTCACCCCAGTGCCCAGATCCACTCAAATCAGCCCCAAAACCGACTTCTTCTCACCAACAACTCAACATCTCCAAAGGAAAACGTCAGCTGCTCGCCCAGGACTTGGTTTCTCCACCAGCTGAGAACGTCATTCTCACCGCCCCGACCCCCTCGAGAAGCTCCAGGAAGGAAAACATCGACTACCTTCGCTGATAACTCGCAGAACACGCAACCATGCCTCCTCCAGCAAATGCCGCGACAAGCATCAGCAAAAATTCTGCCCCTTCAACAAAATTTCAAGTGGGCCGTTCAACCCCAGTGGATACATTAATTTCAGTGCCACATTTGGGCCGTTCATCTAGCATCAATTCGAAACAAGCATCTGGACCGACCACACCACCCACATCCAACGAAGCAGATTAAGCCTCCAGCAACTTCAAATCCCAAGATCAAGAACACAGTGAACCCTAGCAAGGAACACCAGGATCATGGAGCAGGAGCAGGAGCAGCAGCCATGCCTTAGCCACAGAGTCAGGTACGCTGTGATTACAACGAGATCAGGAAGCAATACAAGGATAAACTCCGTGACCCGAGCTACTGCACCCGCAAGTTGTTCGAAGCCCTCGATCAATGCATGCACCGTGAGCTCCACGACCAAGTGAACCACTTCCCAACACCAGCCGACATCACACAGCACCTTCTCAAGCAAGACTCCTTCATATACACCTGGGGAGCAATCAAGAAGGAGTTCTATGAGCCCTTAAACCACTGGCTCGACACTCATCTCGAGGAGATGAAGCAGATCCACACCAACCTCAGGGACATCATAAAGATTGTCTCCAAGCAGCCATCAACCCCATCAGCAGCTCATGAACTCACCTACAAGTTCAAGTACGATGAGCTCAACACCCACTACCAGAAGCTCAAGGATGATCATACCGCCCTCCTGGTGGAGATAGCCGAGCTCCAGGAAGACAGGACAGATCCACCAGACAGTGTCCCTAACCACGAGCACACTCCCACAGCAGAAGCGTCCCCTCTATCAACTCGAGCAACAGCAGCAACAAGCAAAATTAATGTGCAACTATTTGAGTGAGCGTAGTCAATCTCCATTGCTTGTTGTTGCTGCTGCTCGAGTCAATAGAGGCAACGCTTCTGCTGCAGGAGTGTGAGCTTGTGGTTGGGGACATTGTCTGGTGGATCTGTCCCATCTTCCTGGAGCTCAACTACCTCGGCCAGGAGGGTGGTATGATCATCCTCGAGCTTTTGGTAGTGGGTGTTGAGCTCGTCATACTTGAACTTGTAAGTGAGTTCAAGAGCTGCTGATGGCTGCTTGGAGATGATCTTCCTGATGTCCTAGAGGTCGGTGCAGATCTGCTTCATCTCCTCGAGCTGACTGTCGAGCCAGTGGTTTAAGGGCTCGTAGAACTCCTTCTTGATAACTCCCTGGGTGTATATGAAGAAGTCTTGCTTGAGGTGCTGTGCAATGTCGGCTAGTGTTGGGAAGTGGTTCACTTGGTCATGGAGCTCATGGTGCATGCGTTGATTGAGGGCTTCGAACAACTTGCAGGTGCAGTAGCTCAGGTCGTGGAGTTTATCCTCGTACTCCTTCCTGATCTCTGTGGCTGAGGAATGGCTGCTGGGTAAACGAGCAACAGGAAGAACTGAGTGAGCTTCTGCCGAAAATGCCAAAGATTGAGATCCTTGTTCTGGACCTCCACGTACGTTGCATTGGATCTCACTAAGCTTCGGCAGGAACAACAACAAGGACGTCAACTTCCACCGAGAGTGTTTTGACAAGGAGCTGTTTTCTTCGGTTGTAGAGAATGGTAATTTTCTTTCTTTTTTCTGCAAGTTCTTGCTGATACACTTTCTTTTTCTGTTATTTGCAACAGTTGTCCACCATGGAAATCCTGGACCTTGTCCCGGGGACGTTTGCCTACAGCAAAGCTCAGATGTTAAGTGCTAGAGTTTTGCTGTTGAAACACACAACCAGGTATTTAGCTTCAAAATCAAGTTGATTCCAAAGCTTATGTGAAGACGGCATCATGAAGATTCACGCAAGGCCAACAATTGACGCGAGATTTAACTAGCAATGTGACCTTGTTTATCTTGACGCTGGACTTTGAACACATGTCACTGTGCCAACAGCGGCAAAAGGCCTCAAATCATAGTGGCTACGACTGAGGATTTTCTATTGAAGAGTTTCGTTTCCAGGACGTACAGATGTTCTTACTACTATCCTTTGAATCCACAAAGATGAAAACTTGACAGAATATATGTAGTATCGGAAAACTAGGAAAGGCAAGCAAACAAGATTAAAACTTCTAGTTGTCGATGAAACTAGCAGCAAGAAGAGCAGTAACAGCAGGAGTCATGCTTATCCTTGTCCGGCTCAGCAATCTCCTGAATCGACTCCCCGCAGATACACTTTTTCTTCTTTATAATTTTGAGGACCTTGAAATCGCCAATGAACGTGTAGCGTGGGTCATCCACATCCAGCTTTGTCACACCTGCGTGCATAAATTAAGAGTATAGTATGAAACAGCTCTATTACATACTTCTCATATGAGCGGGAAGGCTCCAGCTTTGGAACACCAGCTCCTGCCTTCATGGTGAAACCACTGCCCGAAAAGTGCAAGGCACAGAAGATCTGGAAGGCTTCGGCAGCACCAAACTATCCACATGCACCACTCCTGGTGTCACACCTTCACTCTCCAAGCTCCACCTGACACCTTTGACAACATGAGAGCCAACAACCACATCTGTGAATACGACCATAGGTAGTATATCTGTGCCTGTAGACACACTGCCCAACACCACCTTCTTCTTGGCCCAAGCACCTTTCTGGTGCTTCTCTGCCCTGTCCAGAACCTGGCCACACCCCTCAGCAAGCTTGGATTTGTCGTTTTTAAACTCCACGTAGTTGTCGCACCACTGGTAAGCATTACCCAATACCACCCTGGTCGGATGGACATCCCAATAGCCAAGTCAGGTAAGGTTGCAAGTTTGTTCCTTTGGAACCAGCAGCACTTTGTGAAGTTGCGCGTGTCAACATTTTCCGTGGTACAGTGGCCGAGTACCAGTCGTGCTGCATGCTGGTAGACCTTGCCAAGATCATTGTAGGAGTCATTTGGCTCCCACACGCACTGGCGGATTTGCCAGCAGTTCGGGTGGCACTCGATGTCAGCTCGTACGTTAGTGAGGAGCTTTCGAAACATTTTCGCAACCGGCCCGATTTCAGCATCACTGAGTATCGCTTCATGCTCCCAGAGATGGCCGCGGTGGTCCGAGCTGTAGCCCTTTTTCAAGTCCACGTTATTATTGGAACCTCTGTTTAGTGACCTAAGGTTGGGAGTTCAATAATCATAAAAAAGGTTTAAGCAACTATTGGCTTTGCCATTTTTAACCTCATCTTAGTAGACAATATAATAAAGCTCATTATCAATAAAAGAGAAGACAATGAAAATATTAAACCTAGTCATATTTTATGTTCAAGTTTATGCCTATTATTCTAGGGTTTAATACCGATATAACTCTTGGAAGTTGACGGAATTAATAATAAAATACTAAAGTAATGGAAAAGAAAAAATAGATTTGTGTTGAGCTCATGTTGTCAAAACAAGGGGTTTGACGGAATTAGTAATAAAATTCTAAGGAATTGGAGAAGAAACAAATGGATTTGTATTGAGCTCGTTTTTTAAAGAAGGAAGGTTGACAACCCAATCACTACAAAGGAGAAAGAGAAGGGAATCACTTACAAATTTTTGCCTTGTGAATGAGAAGCCTAGTTCATTAAATTTTCATATTCTTTCTATTTGAGTGTTTGAATTCTAGGCTGAGCAACTTCTATGAATCACAACAAGTTCCATAAGAAGTTAGCATGGAGATTCACTATGAAAATATATCATGCTTAGATAAAAAGGAATAAGAAATAAATAAAAAACCTACTTTTCTTTATAATATTCAAGTGGATTACAAATGCTATAAAAAATTTTATGGAATGGATTTGTTAATGCTTTCCATTATGCTATCCATTTTTTCTTTCTTTCTGTTTTAGATTGGGAGAAGGATTTATGCTTAAACTACATGAAATGAAACTCCACTAGAGGATCTAATTCCATCAGAACCTATTAAAATGGACAAAGAAATCTTGGCACCCACTCCAACATCAACTACTACTTTCAGTAAATGATCTTTGAAAAAAATTAATAACTTTTTAGGATTTTCCAGAGATGATAGAAAATTTCCAATCTCGCAAGTTGGGATAAGCGTTCAGCCAAAGGTCTTCTCTTCTCACATTAAAAAAAGATTGTAGAATGCATTATTGATGAAGGCAAGAATTCTAAATGTGGACAGCTATGATAGTAGAGATAAGGAGGATGTTTTCCTGAATAACAATAGAAAAACATACAAAGTGATAATAGGAATGGAACTTATATCCAATTGTCCTAATTTCCATAAAGGAGTTCAATTTTGGACTATAATCGACAAGGACATCACCCCTAGGAACATTGCTTACCATGAGTAAGGAGTTGGTTTGGAGTCCTACCTTGCCACATTTAGTGATAGCATTGAATATACCTAAATATAATCTGTATTATTATCTTTATTATTATTATTATAAATTTATTTAGATTTTTATTTATTACAGAAATATATTTGGTTTAGAATGAGCACACAAAAGAAATCACACACAATCAAATCGCACATGAAATCTATACTGCTCTTTCTCATAATATCTTGAGCTTCATTTTGTGAAAAGATTGATTGAGTCAATCTTGTATGGGTTCAATTGGAAGAGCTCAATTGGAAGACCAAGTCCTTTGAGTGCTAACTTGGCCAACTATATGGAGCCTTGCTTGAGCATCACCTGCTGCTTGTTATCATCCAATTGAACCAAATAGCAGCCCTTGTGGAAGAGGAAGTCCATATATGTGTGACAAGATCCAACTCCTATATCTCACATTAATCAGATTGCACAACATACTTCTTCTCATTTGAGTGGGAAGGCTCTAGCTTTGGAATGCCAGCTCTTAGCTTCGGTGAAACGGCTGCCAATGTTTTATCTTATATATCATTTTAGGCAAAGTAAAAGAAGAAAATTTAGGCAAAATGAAGTTATGCTTAAGTTTGAAAAAAAACTTGATTTAGGCAACATTCGTCATAAACAAGCATGAAGCAGTTATGAATGATTATAAGTATATAAATAACACTTAGATGTGTTAAAAAATAACCATATTATATGCATTTGCATTAAATTAACTTTTGGGGTTTAAAGTTGAGTTCTCTTTTATTCTTTTTTCATTTTTCTTCTCTTATTATCTTCTCTACATTTTTGTATCTGTTTGTTTGTCACTATTTTACAAGTAGAGGCAAGAATGTGATCATAAACAGAAAAAAACTTTATTCACTTTTGGTAATCCTAGTGGGATAAATCGTCACTCTTTAGCTTTAAAAACAGCTAAGAGAAATCATTTGTAAATTTCAAACATGTCTAAAAATCACAAGTTACATTACTCAATGTCCCTTATGGATTAAAAAAGTACAAAGTGAAACTTAAGCAAAACTCTCTCAAGCACAGAACTCCTGCCACCACTCATGGTCCCTCCGCCTCCTGTGTGACTCCTCCACGAAGCTAGAGCCACCTGCTATGCCCTAGGGAACGCAAGAAGGAGAGTCAAGTATTAAGCACCATGGAATTGATTCCAAACTCTAGTCAAGTCTTTTCTTTTTTGCTGTTGATCTTCACTGTTTTCCCCAGATCGCTGAGCTTCTTCCTTCTCTATGCAGCTACTGAAACTGTGACACATCTGGCTCACAACCTTGTTCTTGCAGCGTGAGAAGAACTTCAAGAGTGCCAGAACGCGATCTCCACACGTTGCATATCCCGAGACCAATAAACGCCATCCTGATACTTGATCTCAGAGAAAACTTGTGCAACGTCTAAACTTTGTCCACTAGAGAGTTCGCCAATTGCTAAAATTTTTGGACTGTTCGTAAATCAGTTGAAGATGCAACTCGTAAGCACCTCAATTGATGATCAGATTGCAGCAGGTGATCAGGCTGCTTCGTCGTTTAGGCCAGCCCTTCCTGGGCTGTACAGCTCGTGAATCCAGCACAGCCCAGCCCAGTACTTACTGCTTCACACTTTGTAGCATGCATCTCTGGGTTGAGCTCATTCCGTTTAGAGTGAAGAAGTATGGAGAGGTACCTTCGATCGTTCTGATTTTGGGTATTGACAATGCACCAGCTTTTCAGGGTTCTTGAGCAATCGTGTTGGCCACAAGAATGTAGCTGGCTGCTGGATCTTCACCGGCGGAGCGCGCCAGCATTGCACTCGCGATTCCAGCGCCGGGATCCACACTCCTATGGCTGTTGCACGCGCTGAGGAAGCACTTCCACTCGAGATTGCACGGCGCGAATGGCATGGTTGTGACAAGCTCCTCCGCCGCCGTCAGGAATCCCGATCGCCCCAGCGCGTCGATGAGGCAGGAGAAGTGCTTCCGGGTGGGATCCAGGCCGTAGTCAATGCGCATGGACAGGAAATGCGATCGCGCGTCCTCCACAGCGCCGCTCTGGCTGCAAGCCACCAGGATCGCGACGAAGCACACCTCGTTGGGGCTCTCCGCGAGCTTCATCTCCTTGAGGAGATCGAAAGCTCGGTGGGATTCGCCCTTGTGAGCGCAGTGGGCATCGAGGATCGTGCCCCAGGAAACAAGATTTCGCTCGGGCTGGCGAGCGAAGAGTCGCCGGGTTTGATCCAGATGCCCGGAGTGGGCATACGCTGCTAGGATCGAGTTCCAGCTTACGATGCTTCTCACGGGCATGTAATCGAAGAGCGAGCGCGATTCCTCCAGCATGCCATTGTTGCTAAAAGCGGCGAGCATCGAGTTCCAGGAGACCTGGTCGCGCTCGGGAGCTGCCAAGAACAATCTCTCCGCCTCGGCGAGATGGCCTCGCTGGGCATACGCAGCGATCATGGAGTTCCAGGAGAAGAGATCGCGCTCCGGCATCGCGTGTTGGAATGCTTGCTCCGCTTCCTCGATCTGGCCGGCGCTCGCGAGCGCGGACAGCATCGAGTTCCAGGAGACAAGCGATCGCTGCTGCATCCCATCGAAGATCACTCTTGCCTGCCCGAGGTCGATCGCCAGGGCGAGGACGCAGTTGGAGGAGACGAGGTCGAGCTCTGGCAATCGCTGGAGCATAGCGAGCGTTTGCTCGCGTGATCCATTCTGGGCGAAGCAGGCAAGCATGGTGTTCATGGTCACGAGGCTCCACTCGGGCATGGAATCAAAGACCTGCTTAGATCGATGGAGGCTCCTGGAGTGGCAGTGAGCTACAAGCAGCAGCGTCCACGAGACGACGTTGTGTTCTTCCGCGGCGAGGAAGATTTGCCGAGAGTTCTCTAGATGCCCATTCTGAGCATATGCAGCAAGCATGGAGTTCCAGCAGACTAGATCATACTCTGGCATGGAATCAAACACGAGCTTGGCTTCCTCCACGCGACAAATGCTTGTGTACGCTGATAGAAGTGACGCCCAGCAGAAGAGATCCATCGCTGGCATGGAACGAAAGAGGCTCTCAGCCTCGTCTAGATGCCCCATGCGGGCATAGCTCGAGAGGAGCGTTGTGTGGAGGATGAGATTTGGAGTTGGGTTTTGATCGAAGAGTTGCTTGGCGGCGTTGATCTGGCGGTGCTTGCAGTAGCCGGAGATGATGTAGTACCAAGCATAGTTTCCCTTGGAATCGTTGGGAATGGAATCAAAGATGTTTCTGGCGATGGAGAGGCCACTGCCACCGATTCTAGCAAACATTTGGAGAAGCTTCTCCTTGAGGAATACATCTGGAAGATGGTTCTTGTGGATGTGATCTTGGATTGCTTTGGCTGAGTCGAGTGATGTGCATGTCTCGATGCTCTGAATCCAAGCATTGCGATTGATGCCACTCCCAATGCTTAGGAAAGTAAGCATGAAAGTTGGAAAATAAAATGGTTTGTGATAATAATAAGTCACCCAAATTTTTGAATGCCTCCACCAAAATTAAAAAATTAAAAAATTGCTGTGTTTTGAGTTTTATTTTAAAAGAAAAAACTATCAAGTTTCTACTGATAAAAAAATTACTTAAAGAGACTATAGTAAGGAATCTATGATTGTGCATGCTTGGATTATATATTTAAATATGTATGAAGATACACAAATGTGCATATAAATTATTCAAAAACCTTTATTTATATATAAGATCAAATGGTCTAGATTAAAACCAATTTGATAGCTATCAAAATTTTATAACACTAATATTAGTATATGGTATTGCATAACATTCCCTCCTCTTGAAAGGATGGAAAGTAGTCAAGTTCTTTAGTTTATGGGTCAGGATTTGAAAGAATATTAAAAGGAGATAACAGTGGATTTGTAAATGATTCTTGATTTTTTTTACCAAAAGTTGTATATGTATAATTTTTTGAAGATTGGTTTGTTGAATATCATGCCATTGTTGTTTCACTTGTATATGGTTTGAGTGTTTAACACATTCTACTTGGACAAGTGGAAGAATACTAATTAAATATTAATCATAAAACCTAACCTTGCTAGTGTAAGCTCATGAATTTGGATTTCCTGAAAAATCACCTAACCCAATACTATTCAAACTTAAAGATGTTTAACCCCAAATATCATAAAACCCTTAATTGATTAAAAAAAGGGGTGCACTTTTATTTATAAACAATTTCCCTTTATATTTAAACCTTTTTGATTGTCTCTTAAATCATTTTTTTTTGTTGTTTATAGGCAATTTATGACAATTGTGAAAGTAAACTCAACTCTATTGGTAAGATCAGATTATGACTATATAAAAGTTTATATGATGAAGCATTAATGGAACTCTATACCCTTGTGATATATGCATATTGAAGAAATAATAAATAACCATCCCAATCCAAATATTGAAAATTGACATACTTTGTAATTATCCATTTGAATGTCTGAATGAGTCATTCCACTAAACCATTTATTTGTGGATGTGAAAGTGTGATGTATCTTTAGTAGAGATGTTAATACATGAAATACCTCAATCATAAATATAGAACCATTATCTGAGAGAATCCACTTCAGATAGAAATGTTGGAATACCATTCGATTGAAGAGGAAATACCTAATAATAGTCATAAACTCACTAGCAAAAGTATTAATTTCCACCAAACAACTTGAGTAATTGAAAACAATAATAACATCCTCATTGTTAACAATTGATTATGAAGAAGGCCTTATTAAATCAAACACTACCAAATTAAATGGATGGGAAATTGCAATTGATTGTAACTGTCTTTCCACAATACGAAAGGGAATATTACGAGTTTGGCACTAAACACAACTACTTACATACTAAATAAAATTATATCACATCTTCAGCCAATAAAAAAACTTGCATAGCTTCTCAATCATATGCCAATGTCCTATATGCCTACATAGGATAGAAGGGATAAAGTGGAACATAAGTGAAAGGAAAGAAGAAATATGAAGAGGTATGAAATAGGGGAGAAGCTTTAAAATCATATTTAGGATGATTGTGCTACAATTAATCTATACCAATAAAGTCAAAATTTTGACTTGGCACCGCTTGCAATGATTGAAGTTCAAGTTCAAGATCACCCTATAAACAACCAAAAGGAACGACTTGAGAGACAATCCATAAGGGTTCAAATATAGAGGGAAATATCGTAAACTCTAAACCGGGCCCATGAATAAGAGTGCACCCCCTTTTCCAATCGGTTAAGGGTCTTGGGATAGTTGGAGTTAAACGTCCTTGGGTTTGAATAGTACTGGGCTAGGTGACCTCCCGGGAAGTCCAAACTCAAGAGTTTACACACCCATATGCACAGCATGAGGCGAACCTCTCGGGAAGTCCAAACTCAGGAGTTTACACACCTATATGCACAGTTAGGTTCGCCTCATCCTGTGCATATGTATATTTACGTTCGTTGTTATAAAAAATGAAGATTGGCTTTATTGCATGATAAAATTGTAGATGGCAGGTTGGCTAGGGAATCACACCACATGTTGATTGACATCTGGCTAGTCCAATTTGCTCCCACTAGGCTCGACCCGAGGGGTAGGGTGTCAGAAGAGCGGGGCTCTCGGGAGCCGTAGAGGCGAACCTCTCGAGAAGTCTAAACTCAGGAATTTACACACCTATATGCACAGTTAGGTTCGCCTCATCCTGTGCATATATATATTTACGTTCGTTGTTATAAAAAATGAAGATTGGCTTTATTGCATGATAAAATTGTAGATGGCAGGTTGGCTAGGGAATCACACCACATGTTGATTGACATCTGGCTAGTCCAATTTGCTCCCACTAGGCTCGACCCGAGGGGTAGGGTGTCAGAAGAGCGGGGCTCTCGGGAGAGCTGCGGCTCTCAACTTCCATTCACGAGGGCGTGAATTGCATGGAAGCGTGGTGGATTGTAAGCAATCAAAAGGAACGACTCGAGAGACGATCCATAAGGATTCAAATATAGAGGGAAAGGGCCCATGAATAAGAGTGCACCCCCTTTTCCAATCGGTTAAGGGTCTTAGGATAGTTGGAGTTAAGCATTCTTGGGTTTGAATAGTACTAGGCTGAGTGACCGCCCAGGAAGTTCAAACTCAGGAGTTTACACACCCATATGCACAGTTAAGTTCACCTCATCTTGTGCATATGTATATTTACGGTCGTTGTTATAAAAAATGAAGATTGGCTTTATTGCATGATAAAATTATAGATGGCAATGTCTGTCAATAGGCTAAAAATAAAAGATAATCTCAAACTTATATCAACTAATTTTTTGATATAAAAATGAGCTTAGAAAGTAAACATTAAATGTGGTGTTGAGTGAACCCCTTGATAGTACTCCCAAAAGAAATATAAAAGGGTTATTGACTTATTTGCGCAAGAACCCTCCATTATTTGCTTAACTCTTCATTTCTTAAAAGCATTTTTGTGTCAAAACATTCCACTGAAGTAGCATCAACAAGACATTGTTGATGCCAAGGCCTTCATTTAAGAAATAGAGGATGTCAATCTAGAAAACACTAACAATACTGATATGTATGGCCAACTTTATCATATGTCTAGCAATAGACATCATAGCCACAACCACATCCTCGCTCTTGTTCTTAAACACAAATAATAGTAGCATCAACTTTCATTAGAACAAAATCATCTCCTATAAAACTTAGAGTTAAAGGATATGTAACAAGATATGGAAGAAACAATACCTTATAACATTGTGTCAATCAAAAAGTATTGTCAAGGGTGGTTGGAGTAAGTGTATACATAAGTTCTATAAAATCTTGACGAAGTGTTGGCCATAACATTCCCAACTTAATCTGCTTCAATATATTTGGCTTTATATAAAATAAAATGTAAGTTCTTGAGTTTAAACTTCTTGAGAGCCTAGTATTACTCAAACCCAATGACACTTAACCCCAAATATCCCAAGACCCTTAATCGATTGGAAAAGGCCTTTTTCCTTTATATTTGAACCCTATATAAATTGTCTTTTGGGTCATTCTCTTTAATTGTTTACACAAAAGGCTTTGGAAGTAAGTACAAAATTGCATCACTAACTCAAACAGCATTTGACAAAGACGATGTAATTGTGGGAAAGCATTATCACAATTGTCAACATGTTTAAATGCGTGCTTAAAGATCTCCAAAAGAATGCTTTAATCCATATGAATGGCTGCGTGTAAGCCACAAATTTTTCCTTTCTAATTTGCCAGCTTACCTCGCCTATCCGACCAACACCGCCTTGGCTTTTGCTAAGTTCCCTTGCCAAGGTTCTCGCCTATGGTACCAGCTCCTACTTGGTCTTAGCTACTCACTGCACGAGCAACGGAGTGTTAGCCATCCTTCCACGGATTCCCAAATCACTCCCAATCCCCCTCCCCGGGTTAGACTGGACTTAAGGTTCGGCTACACTCCCCGCAAGCACAAGCAGCCAAGCACACCAAGCTTCCAGGTTCCTAACATCCTTTGGTACCACAAGACTTGATCATGGGACCCTCTAAATCTCAAGTCTTGAGTGCAACACTTGCTTCGGGACGCCGGGGCGAAACACCGTGGCCTAGCGGCCCGGTATGGGTACCTCTCGCCCCCCACTTCCATCCCGAAGGAAGGCCCAAGCCCCTAGGAAGGGCGAGGACCAATGAGCCGCATGGTACTCAAGTGGGGCCCCACTCCACTTGAGCCGGGAGCACCGCAATCGGTTTCCCTTTCAGGAGTGGGAGCTGCTCTTGAGCACTTCCTTGGATGGCCCCTCCGGCACCAACCAAGTCCATGCTCACTCCCACCCAAGGCCCCTCGGTCCCAGTCCCAACCTCAAGTCAGTTTGGGAGCCCCACTGGAGAGTCCCTTCTAAACTGGTTCCTGGACCTCACTATCCCTACTATACTTTTGGAACCCCCTGCAGCCCCCCCCCCCTGGGGGACGCACGCTTTGGGCTTTCACCCCTTGACCCGTATTAGTATTTGGACTTAGTCTCTGGCTCGATCTCGGATCCGATTTCGGATCCGACTTCGGATTCGGTCTCGGACTCGATCGCGGACTCGATCTCGGACCCGATCTCGGGCCCGACCTCGGACTCGACTTCGGACTCGGTCTCGGACCCGATTTCGGATCTCGGACTCCGTCTCGAACTCGGTCTCGAACTCGGACTCGAACTCAGTCCCCGAGTCGGTCTCGGACTCGATTCCGGACTCGATCTCGAACTCGGTCCTAGAGTCGGTCTTGGACTCGATCTTTGACTTGGTCCCATCCGATGAACTCTTTGTCATTTTGGTCATGCTTTCGGGGTTCCCTTAGCCTACGACACCTCGGCGAGTTGGTTCCTTACAACTCCACCACCCATAGAAGAAGTTCGATGCCCACATCGAACGTCTCTTTTTTATCCTACGACTTGTTGACCATGTCTCCGGGGGCAACCCCCCACTTAGCGGTGTGCCTAAGTTAGCCTCCCCGGCCAAGAGCTCATGACAACGGAATATAGGTGTCCCTATACTCCCCTCACCACGCCCTAGTATGGGGTCGGGACTTGAACCCAGCCTTGCTTTACTAGGGGGTTGGGACTCGAACCCAACCTCCGTAGAATACGTCTACGGATTCGACATCCCCGCAGGGAGTCGGGCGTAGCTCCCTACGCCTGGTCGACCTAGCTAACCCATGCTAATTAGCTTACCTTCGGCGCGCCTTCGGGTCCCAACATATGCCATTGCTCAACTTCTCAAATTGATACTTTTAATTGAACTTTGCATAAGTACATAGAGTTCTGCCATGCAGAAATTCCTCCACTAGGTCTCGCGCGTTCGCTAGGTTCTCCTCCGGTTCCCATGTTGCTTCGCAGTGTGGAAATCCTTTCCACTTCACATGGAACTCTCTCACCTCGCGTCCTTGTCGCTTGCTCTTGCGCGCATTGAGGATGGCCTCGACTTCGTATTCCTCCTCCCCTTGGATAACCTCAGGTAAAGGTCTTACTTGGTCCTTGCGAAGCGGATCCTCAAAATACGGCTTGAGTAAGTTCACGTGGAACACGGGATGCATCTTCCCCATCTCTCGAGGAAGTCGGAGACGGTAAGCCACTTTACCGATTCGAGCCTCAATCTCGTAAGGCCCCGCGAACCTGCTTAAGGAACTCAAGATCAATTCATTTACAGGAATACATGCATTTTTACCTTTGGGTCAACTTCCGGCTGATCCCACTTGGTAGCCTGAGGTTCTTGGTGTTCAGCCACACCTTCTCCCCAGCTTGGAACTCCACATCTCGACGCTTTTGGTTCGCGTACTTAGTTTGCCTTTGTTGAGCCCGTTCCAAGGAATCCCTCACTAGATTCCAAATGTTGAGTCTTTCCGCCATGAATGCCTCCACTGCGGGTAACTCTCCATGATACTCGGCCACGCCGAGTTCCACAGGACCTTCAATAGCTCGCCCATTGATGACTTCCCATGGACTCACCCCGATGCTCGAATGTGGTGAGTTGTTATAACACATTTCCGCAAGTCCCAAATGACTTACCCAGTCGGTCTGGTCTCCCGAGACATAGCATCGCAAATAATCCTCCAGCTGCCTATTCACCCTTTCCGTTTGTCCGTCTGTCAAGAAGTGTTAGTGCCATCAATCTTGACTCAATACCCATTACCTGTCTGTGGGTGATAGGCCATGCTGAATTTCAACTTGGTGCGATACTGTTCTAGGAGTGTCCTCCAGAACCTACTGGTGAAGATCTTATCTCGATCTGAGATAATCTCTTCCGGCCTTCCCCGCACTCGAACCACTTGTTCGAAGAACAGCTTTGCCACACCTTCCGCATCCACATCCGTTGTGGTGGGTATGAAATGTGCCATCTTTGAAAATCGGTCCACCACCACGAATATCGCTTTGAACCCCTCGCTTGGGGGTAGTCCCGTGATGAAGTCCATCGTGAGACATTTCCACGGACGATCTGGAATGGGGATGCTTTGCAACAAGCCCCCACTAGCCTTCGTCACGGCTTTGACCTGTTGACATGTTGGACATGTCTTTACATAGTCTTGGACGTCCTTAGCCATATCTGGCCAGTGATACTTCCTTTTGAGTAAGCCCATCGTCTTGGGCACTCCGCCGTGTCCCGCGAGAGGTCCGTCATGACACTCTTCCAAGGCTACCTTCCTTAGTTCCCCTTCTGGAACATACACCCTCGTTTGCTTGTAATATATGAGTCTGTTGCGTTCCACATAGCCCGTTTTCTCTTCCGTTGGCAGCTCACCTCTCTAGTGAGCTTCCCGCGCCTCCAGATTCCTCAGCAACACTTCTTGTGCTAGACCATCACTCTCGTATGCGGTCCGCACATCATCCCAAAAGGTTGCTGTCGCGCTAGATATCGCCAACTTCAAGCTCGCTTTTCGACTTAGCGCATCTGCCACGATGTTGCTCTTCCCAGGCTTGTACAGGATCTCGCAATCAAACTCGGCCAAAGCATTGGCCCACCGACCTTGTTTTCCCCTTAGGTCGGGCTGTGACAAGAAGTGTTTCGTTGCCACATTGTCCGTGTAAACCTTGAAGTGTCTCCCAAGGTAGTGTCGCCACTCCTTGAGCGCCTTGACCACCGCAAACAATTCCTTCTCGTGGGCAGGCCACTTCCGTTGAGCCTTGTCCAGCTTCTTCGAGAAGAACGCTACTGGATGGTTGTCTTGCTTCAAAACTGCGCCCAACGCAAAGTCCGAAGCATCCGTGTCTACCTCAAAGTCCTTACCAAAGTCTGGTAATGCCAACACCGGAGCCTTCCTCAACTTCCCTTTGAGGTGGACGAATGCCGCCTCGCATTCCGCTGTCCATACCATCTTCCCTTTTCCTGTTTGGTCCGTTAAGGGCAGGGCTACTCTCGAATAGTGTCTGATAAACTTTCGATAGTAGTTGCATAGCCCCAGGAACGCCCTCAACTCATGTACATTCGATGGTCGTTCCCATTCCTGGATCGCTTGGACCTTCTCCGGGTCCACCTTGAGCCCGTCCTGGCCCACCACATGCCCGAGAAACTTTACCTCTTGTTGAGCAAAGTCACATTTGCTCTCTTTAGCATACAGTTTGTGTTCCCTTAGTTTCTCAAACACCTTCGCCAAGTGTTCGGCATGCTCCTCTAGCGTCTCGCTATAGATCAGGATGTCGTCAATATAGACGACCACGAAGCGATCCAGATAGGGTACAAAGATGTGGTTCATCAACGCTGAAAACGCATTGCACAGCCCAAAGGGCATCACCAAAAACTCAAAGCTCCCATACCTCGTTCGACAGGTTGTCTTCTCGACATCTTCCTCAGCTACCCTGATCTGGTAGTATCCTGACCTTAGGTCAATCCTCGAGAAGTATTTTGCCTTTCCCAACCTATCGAACAGGTCCTCGATCCTTGGCAAAGGGTACTTGTTCTTCTTGGTATACTTGTTGAGCAACCGGTAGTCTATGCACATGCGCATAGATCCATCTTTCTTTTTCACAAATAGCACCGGTGCCCCATACGGCGACTTGCTCAACCTAACATACCCTTTGTCCACCAACTCCTTTAGTTGGCTCTTGAGCTCCTTGAGTTCTTTTTCGTTCAATCGATAGGGTGGACGAACCACCGCCTCAGCACCCTCGACCAGCTCAATTTTATGTTCTATTGGTCGTGCGGGGGGCAACCCCGCCGGTAGCTCCTCTGGCATGGTATCCTGGAATTGGTCCAGCACCTGCTGGATCACTAAAGGTACTTCTTCTGTTCTTGTCTTTTTGTCACTCTTCACCGAGAGTAAGCACAAAAAGGCTGCCTTAGTTCCTTTAGTGAGTTGTCCTCTCGTGGACACCAGGTTTAAGCATGACTCTTTGGCCTTGCTTTGCCCTACCTTTAGATCCTGGGCCTCCACCCTAGATCTTCTTCCTTGGGCATTCGCCAATACCACAAGGTTCCTACCTTGTCCATGCAGGGCTACCACGAACCGATTAAACCAATCCATTCCGAAGATCACGTCAAATCCCGCCATGTCCAAGACGGTGAAATCCATCTCCACTTTCCATGTCCCCACTTCGACTCTCGCTTGTCGAAGTACCTCATCGGTGCTTTGGCTACCTTGAACAAACTCTATAGTCCTTGGTTCGCCTAGCCGCTGCACCGTTAGTCCGGCTTGCCGGACTATGTCTGCAGCCACAAAATTATCCGAAGCACCCGTGTCAATAAGGATCTTAACAAAGCTACCTCCGAGCTTCCCTCGGAGGGCTAGTAGATGTCGCGAACGACTCTCTACCAAAGTTGCTCGTGTAATGAGTAACTTTGAGTTAGGGACTGGATCACATACCTCAGTTTGGACTTCACCCGACTTGATGGCCATATTGGCTCTGGCCTTCTTCGGGTAGGGACATTCCCTCGAGAAGTGTCCCGCTTCGCCGCAGTTGTAGCATACGTTGTTGCCCACGCTGCTATACGACTTGACCTTCTTATCCGTGGGTTTGTCTTTTTTCGCTTGACTTCCCCACGTACTCGCTCGCTGGCCACCGGCTTTGCCTTTCCGGAACCCCGAGGACTCATTCTTAGAGAAACTCTTCTTGAATTTCCCCTTGCTATATGTTCCCCTCGGTTTGGCCCCTTTGTGAAACGTGGATCCCGACCCCGTCGTGTTCCCCTTTCGCAGGTTATCGTTGAAATGCACCTTGATGGCCGCATCCAACGCTTCCTTGTAGTTGGTCGGGTTCCAGCGCATCACCTCACCGCGAGCCCAGGTTTGCAAACCTGATATAAAGGCATGGAACGCATCCATATCCCCCATGTCCGTGACAAGTATCCTCTTTGCCATGAACCCATTCACATATTCCTGGATGGTTCCAGTCTGCTTCAGCCTACTCAACTCATCTCTCAGATGCAGAGTGGCATTCGGAGGAACGTATGTCGCGCGGATCCTCGCTTTCATCATGTCCCAGGTGGCCACCGGTCCTTCGTTGGCCTCCGTTGTTCTCCACCAAGACTTGGCATTATCTGCCAAGTATGGTTTTGCACATGGGACCTTCTCCGAGCTCGGTAACCGCAACGCTCGGAAGTAGTCCTCCATATCGTAAAACCAATCCTCCACAACCTTATAGTCGTTCACTCCCTTGAACACCGGTGGGGGTTTTGGTTTGTACTTGGGAACTGCCTGAGGGACTGATTCCACTTCGGTCTGTTCGACCTTGTCTGGTTTTGCCTCAGTCCCGGCCGAAAGATCCGCACCTTTTGCGCTGCCAGCATCCGCAGTCTTTTTCTTTTTCTTCCGCCTCTCGTCATGCTTTAGCTTGCGTACGAGAGTTTCCAGCAGGGCATTGGTCTGTGCCAACTGTCCTTCTAGCACGTCCAATCGAGCCTTGGACGACCAAACCTCGCCACCGGACTCCTGTTTGGAAGTTTCCTCACTAGAGTCCTCCTCATGCAAGGATTCCTCATCCATAGCCTCTTGTTCGACCGGAGGCTCCAGCTCCGGCGGAGGTTCCGTCTCCGCCTGGGTTCGCTTACGCCCTGCCCTTGCCATCTCCCAGCAATCCGCCTCTATCCTTCGCTAGAACTGAGATAAAGGCTCCGATACCAAATTGTAAGCCACAAATTTTTCCTTTCTAATTTGCCAGCTTACCTCGCCTATCCGACCAACACCGCCTTGGCTTTTGCTAAGTTCCCTTGCCAAGGTTCTCGCCTATGGTACCAGCTCCTACTTGGTCTCAGCTACTCACTGCACGAGCAACGGAGTGTTAGCCACCATCCATGGATTCCCAAATCACTCCCAATCCCCCTCCCCGAGTTAGACTGGACTTAAGGTTCGGCTACACTCCCCGCAAGCACAAGCAGCCAAGCACACCAAGCTTCCAGGTTCCTAACATCCTTTGGTACCACAAGACTTGATCATGGGACCCTCTAAATCCCAAGTCTTGAGTGCAACACTTGCTTCGGGACGCCGGGGCGAAACACCGTGGCCTAGCGGCCCGGTATGGGTACCTCTCGCCCCCCACTTCCATCCCGAAGGAAGGCCCAAGCCCCTAGGAAGGGCGAGGACCAATGAGCCGCATGGTACTCAAGTGGGGCCCCACTCCACTTGAGCCGGGAGCACCGCAATCGGTTTCCCTTTCGGGAGTGGGAGCTGCTCTTGAGCACTTCCTTGGATGGCCCCTCCGGCACCAACCAAGTCCATGCTCACTCCCACCCAAGGCCCCTCGGTCCCAGTCCCAACCTCAAGTCAGTTTGGGAGCCCCACTGGAGAGTCCCTTCTAAACTGGTTCCTGGACCTCACTATCCCTACTATACTTTTGGAACCCCCTGCAGCCCCCCCCCCCTGGGGGACTCACGCTTTGGGCTTTCACCCCTTGACCCGTATTAGTATTTGGACTTAGTCTCTGGCTCGATCTCGAATCCGATTTCGGATCCGACTTCGGATTCGGTCTCGGACTCGATCGCGGACTCGATCTCGGACCCGATCTCGGGCCCGACCTCGGACTCGACTTCGGACTCGGTCTCGGACCCGATTTCGGATCTCGGACTCCGTCTCGAACTCGGTCTCGAACTCGGACTCGAACTCAGTCCCCGAGTCGGTCTCGGACTCGATTCCGGACTCGATCTCGAACTCGGTCCTAGAGTCGGTCTTGGACTCGATCTTTGACTTGGTCCCATCCGATGAACTCTTTGTCATTTTGGTCATGCTTTCGGGGTTCCCTTAGCCTACGACACCTCGGCGAGTTGGTTCCTTACACTGCGCTTGAACTATTGTACCATTACAATATTATCTCTTAGAGATATGTGGGAAACTTATGCAAATGTCAAGCATTATTCTAAGAATGATAGGTGGTAATCAAACTAGTGGTACACATCATCCCTAAGATTCCTATAAAAAACTTTAGTTGGATATAAAGATTGGTAGTAAGAGTAAGAGGAATTGTACTCTGTGTAGTAAATGTTGCCATTAACTAAGTGTGATTGTTAAACTGCAACCACATAGTATCGAGCAATTACACCTACTCTGCCTTTGCACTTGGTCCAAGTGCTCCATGTGTCCAATCCCACTATAAATTTCCAAAAGTACCACTGACATATCAACTTGTTTATTCGTTTTTTAAGCTAAAGTTATGTCTATTTGTGTTTATCTCATTGGTAGTCCAAGACCACTCATACCACAGTCCTATCTCCCAAAGACTGAGCCATCCATCCATGAGTGGTCATCTTATGAATACACCTTAGCATCTTTAAAATGCTTGGAGACATGGAGAACACCCTTTCCCAATATCTTTTCTTCAGTTCTCATGAAATCCTTATCCATTTACAATAATTCTTGCCAACACTACCTTGGGGTTAGGGCTTAAAAGCCAGTCCCATTGACCTTTGAGACTTCTTTACCACATGAAAATATCTTTGATTATTATGCAGAAGGACTATCCTCTTCTTTTCCATAGTTTGGGACTTTGGGATGACATTTCGAAACACCATAGCTTTACACAAATTTCATGGTTACTCCCCCCCACCCTGTTCCACCTTTAGGTACCTTATTTATATAGTTAGAGCAAATATAACCATGCCAGGTATCCAAGTAAGTAGTGCCACTCACACTTAGATTGGAAGCACTGACTATTCAACTTGGGGGAGGTAGAACCGACTTTTGAACACTACACTAAGTTACTTTATTTGTCCATCTGTGTTCACTTTGGCCTTGGACTCTTTAATAATTATATCATTACCCATTACATGGGTGTAGCCTTCTTAAGTCACACTAGCCTTTCCTGACCAAATTGGTTTCACTCTCTTTATTATACTTTTGGAATTCTTGTACCCCCCTCTCCCCATTTATTCCCTAAAGTTCCAAAGATCTATAGTGATGGTGAATCTAAATCTCATCTCAAGGTTACGTATGTTACATGAGTGCATGAAATATATAAATGAAATATAAAAATGTGCATATCAATTACCCCAAAAACTTTAGCTTATATACAAGAGTAAGTGGTCTAGATTAAAACGAATCTGATGGCTATCAAAATCCCACTACTTTAATATTAATATACAACATCATAGCCATACACTTGGACCTAATAGTGTGGATTTATTTGAGTTATATGCAAAAATATTATAGACACAATCACTTTTTGCTTTCTATATAAGCAATTGAACTTCATTATGTGTATAATATTTTCATGGGATATGCCATGTATACATGAGCTATAACACCTTAGATTGCCATACAAAACTGATGTCACATCATCTCAAACAACATAACATCACTGCAAATTTAATGAAGGTTTTGTAGTCTCATTCTTGTGCTATTAAATGCAAATTTATGATAATTTTTCTCCTTTCATTTCACATGGTTATAGCTCATTTCTCATTGCTTGGAGGTGTATTTCAAATAATGTAAGTACTATGCTTTGATCACTCTCACAAATACCCATTATGTTTTGTGGATTGTTTGCAATGCAATGCCCTAATATAGGTAGTTTCACCACCATATTAAGTGTGACATCTTTTTTTCCAATATACAAATTAAATTTTGAGTGCCTTTTAAATGTCATAGACTAAATTTGCTATCATTGTGTGTTTGGGGAACTCTTTTTAGTAAGGGTAATGGAAAACACTTTATAAGTAAATTTTAAAAAGTTCTTTGATCATGTTTGCCTCCACACCAATTGATTACACTTGCCTTTGTATCAATAAATAGGCTATAAAAAATGAAAGGTAGTTGCAAAAGCTATTGAAGCACTATGCTTATACTAAGGAGTGCAGTGATCTAAATATGCCTTAAAGTTGTGAGAAATAAGCACAACTACAAGAAATAAAATGTGAATGAAACATATGCATAGTTAATAACATAAGAATAAGGCAAAAAAACCCCAACTGCACATAAATACATCATATTATCTTAGATGATGTGGTATCAATCTTGCATGGTAGTTGAAAGTGTCATACCTTATAGATATATAGCATATTCCAATGATAAAACACAATCATATTTCAAATACTTTTATAACACTTGAAATGTGATTGTATGTATAATATTGTTGTATATAACTCAACAAAAGAAATATATTTATAAATGTTAATTATACAGTGCTCTATATGCAATCACATATTTGTTGCCATGTAGTAGTTGGATTTTATATGTAGACCCCAACACCTAGATAACTGAAGAAAATTAATTTACACAACCTTGTCTCCAATAAATTTGGTGATATCAACATACAATTTAGTGTTTTTCCAAAATATATCTTAATTTGCTTTCAGTTCTTATTAGTTTATTGACTTGTCAATGCAATGTGAACTAGTAGAGGTAGAAGGCATCCCACTCACAGACTACATTGCAATAACACTACCTACAGCGACTCCAATCATTAGAAGAGCTCTTAAGAAGTTGCAAATGGCTATTATAATTTTCTAGTCTTTAAGAATTAAGAAAAATAATTACTTTTATTTTTATTTTCCAGTGATCTTGGACACAAAAACATCATGCTCAGGAAAATATTGTTTCTCATCTCCTTCTCTTGTATTAGTGTTCTATATATATAGTGAAGGAAGTTTATTCTTGATCTAATTTATAAATTAAGCCTATAGATTAGCATTTAACACCTATCTATATATGATAAACTCACTTTTGTAGTATCCAAACCCTAGAATAGACTGTGATAAATTTTGATTTTTCATAAGGCTCCAAGCTATTGCCTTACAGGAACAAAAACAAAGATCTATCCAGTCTATGATGTTGCCATAGATACTTGGGAGTGTCAAACCACTTGCAAGTCCAGGAATGCTCATGAAATATCATATTATCATGTTGGTAAGTTTTGTTTTTCTGGATATAGGGGTTCTTGATGTTAAACTATAGTAGTCAAATATAATATGACTTAGATATTTATAAGAAATATATGCTATGAAGACTTTTATACATATTCACTTCATATTAGATCACATTTTCTTGAGGTATTCAAATGTTTTAGCTTATAGTAGTATTATTAATTCTCCATGACTTGGATTGACTCAAACTCTTAAATCCATTCTATTAGTTTAATATCTTATTAGAATGTAGCACACATGGATTTCACCCTTTATCCTATGATGGTTCAATATAGAATAACCATGAAGTGGAAACTAAACCATTCATGTGCCACATGCCACATGCCACGTGTCCAAAGGATAGTAGAGTGGAACTTGAGTTTTAGGGCCTTAAACAGCTAAATGAAGGAACCAAGCCAAACCCCTAAGCTTACAGCCAAAGAGCCAAAGAACTGGAGTATGGAGTGACTTTTGAGCATTAGCTTAAGGAGTGAAAGGACAAGAGTATGGAGTGACTTTGGAACAGTTTTATATAAATAACCAAAAGGAACAATTCAAAAGACGATTCATATAAGTTCAAATATAAAAGAAAAGGGCTTATGAACAAGAGTGCACCCCTTTTTTCAATCGGTTAAGGGTCATAAGATATTTAGCATTAACCGTTGGGTGACCTTCTAGGAAGACCAAATCCAAGAGCTTACATTTGGTATCAAAGGGGTCTTGGGTCTAACTTTGTTAGTTGGTTAAGGGAATCACACCATATGTTGATGTGAGACACAAAATCCTTAGGGAGCCGAAAGGGTGCCACATGGTAGTGGCTGAAGCAAAAGCCAAACAAGCATAACACGTTTGGACTAAAAGGCTCCGACTTGAAAGGTTGAGAGCGGGAGTGAAACTCCCAACGGAGTGCTCAAGGAACGAGCATGAAGCAAGCAATAAGCGAGGCTCCAAAAAGGGACCCAAAGGGACCAACACATGACACGTGGAAGTGTTTGAGATGGACCCGAGTTGGAGTCCGAGGTGGAGTCCGAAATGGAGTTCAAGATGGACCAAGATGGACCCGAGATGGAATCCGAGATGGAGTCCGAGATGGACCCGAGTTGGAGTCTGAGGTGGAGTCCGAGATGGAGTCCGAGATGGACCCGAGTTGGAGTCTGAGGTGGAGTCCGAGATGGAGTCCGAGATGGGCCCGAGTTGGAGTCCAAGGTGGAGTCCGAGATGGACCAAGATGGACCCAAGATGGAATCCAAGATGGAGTCCGAGATGGACCTGAGTTGGAGTCCGAGGTGCAGTCCGAGATGGAGTTTGAGATGGACCCGAGATGGAATCCGAGATGGAGTCCGAGGTCGAGACCGAGATCGGGACTGAGACCGGGACCGAGACCGAGACCGAGACCGAGACCGAGACCAAGACCGGGACCAGGACTGAGACCGAGACCGAGACCGAGCCCGAGCCCAAGCCCAAGTTCAAGTCTGAGTCCGAGTCCGAGTCCAAGTCCGAGTCCGAGTCCAAGTTCGAGTCTGAGAGGGTGAAAGCCCAAAACGTTCGTTTCCCAAACCCTGGGGGGTTTGGTGAGCTCCAAAAGTATAGTAAGGGGGAGGACTGTAGTGGAGCCAGTTTGGCCAGGAAAGGCCAGTTTGGCCCAGGAAGGCTGGACCCAGTATTGGGTGATGAGCTGCCCACTGGGAAGTCCAAGACTAGAGTGAACACGGATCGACAAGCAAGGTAGTTTGGTGAAGTGTTCAAGAGCCAGCTCTAGTTCCCCCAGGAGATCGACTGGCCGAGACTGAGACCGGGACCGGAACCAAGACCGAGACCGAGACCGAGACCGAGACCGAGACCAAGACCGAGACCGAGACCGAGACCGAGACTGAGACCGAGCCCGAGCCCGAGCCCGAGCCTAAGCCCAAGCCCGAGTTCGAGTCTGAGTCCAAGTTCAAGTCTGAGAGGGTGAAAGCCCAAAGCGTTTGTCTCCCAGACCCTGGGCGGTTTGGTGAGCTCCAAAAGTATAGTAAGGGGGATGACTGCAGTGGAGCCAGTTTGGCCAGGAAAGGCTAGTTTGGCCTAGGAAGGCCGGACCCAGTATTGGGTGATAAGCTGCCCACTGGGAAGTCCAAGACTAGAGTGAACATGGATCGACAAACAGGGTAACTTGGTGAAGTGTTCAAGAGCCAGCTCTAGTTCCCCCGGGAGATTGACTGGCCGATGCTCCCAGTCCAAGTGTGGGTGGCACTACCTACTTGGATACCAGGTGTGGCTCAACGGAACCTTGCTCTAAGCCCATGGCTAGAGCACCCAAAGGCGAAAAGCAGGGAGAGTACCCATGAGGCTTGCGTAAGGCCACGGTGTTCCGAAATATTGTCCCAAAGGCCCAGACTGTGGAAAGGAAGAGGAGTAGTCCTCTGATATAGTGACTAAGGATACAGTCGTGCAGTGAGGAAGTCCCAGAGGACCGTGGGACTTAGTGGTCGGGCCTGTGGGCCTTAATCTAGTGGCAGTGTTGGCAAACACGGCCAAGGACAGGAAGGGACTTGGTGGGGACTAGAAAGGAGATATTGGGGAAGGCTATTCCCCATGTCTGCGGGCATCCTAAAAGAGTGGATCTGGGATGACCACTCATGGACGGGTGGCCCAGTCTTGGAGAGACGGGATTGCAATGCAGGTGGTGTTGGGCCACTGATGTGACCAAGGTGATTGGGCATGGTCTAGCGTAACAAGCTGGTATGTTGGTGGTGCCTTGGCATGTCGGTCATGGGACCAGACATGTGGAGCACTGGGACCAAGTGCAAAAGTTGAGTGGCATGGATGCCATTCTCAGGGCTAGCAAGCCCCAAGTCCTAAGTGGGACTTATGGAGGTTGTGAATGAGACTCCTCCAAGTGGTCGGACGTGTGGTTAAGTGACTAAAGTAGAATAGAAAAATTTAGTCGCTTACAATTGATTGACATCTAACTGGTCTAGTTTGCTTTAGTTGGGCTTGACTTGAGGGGTAAGGTGTCAAGAGAGCGAAGCTCTTGGGAGAGCTGCAACTCTTAGGTTCTATTCATGAGGGCATAAACTTGTAGTGAAGCGTGGTGGATTATAAACAACCAAAGGGAACAACTCGAGAAACAATCCATATAAGTTCAAATATAGAGGGATAAGGCCCATGAATAAAACCCTTTTTTTCAATCAGTTAAGGGTTTTAGGATACTTAGGGTTAAAAGTTCTTGGGTTTAAACAGTACTGGGCTAAGTGACCTCTTGGGAAGACCAAATTCAGTGGTTTACATCCTAGAGCTTTTAACATCTAAATGCCAGAACTAACATGCAAAACAAAGTCAAATGGAGTTTAGCACTATTTCATTATATCGATGGCCTAACGCAAGGATATGGGTATTCCATCAATTAGCATAGTGTGGAACTTGGGCTTAGATCCAAGCTAGACACTTAATAAAAATAGACACACAAGCAAAAGTTAGACTATGCTTCAGGTTAGTTAACCATATTTGACCTACCCACCATCCCTAAACACACAATGGTGCAGTGCGATCAAAAAAATGATCCACAAAACGATCGAGATATTGCACCTTGTTTAGGAAGTGCTGCACATCATTCACACACTCCGGAGTAGAGAACTTTAGAATAGCCAGAAGTTTGTCAGGATCAACTTGCAAACCGTTACGAAAAATACGGTATCCAAGATAAGTTGTGCCCTCGTCCAAAACATGCACTTCGACTGCTTCAACTTTAAACCAACGTTTCATAGCCAATCCAACACTTTACAAACATCATGAATGTGCTCCTCCCACGTCCCTTCTGAGTGGATCAAGACATCATCAATGAAGTCAGCAGTCACCTTCGGCATATCACAAAGAACTTCGTCCATCATTCGTTAGAAAGTTGCTGGAGCATTGTTCAACCCAAACAATATCACCAAGAATTTATACAAACCAAATAGTGTATAAAAAGAAGTTTTAGGAATATCTTATTCGGCTATCAGTACTTGCCAATACCCAAAAGCAAAATCTAGCTTGGTGAATTAACGACTTCACCCCAGACGATCCAAGAGATCAACAGTGTGAGGAAGAGGGTACACATCCAGGATCATCACTTTGTTTAACAAACAATAGTCAATGCAAAAATGAATACTTCATTAGGCTTCGTCATAAGATGAGGTTCACATGCCCAAGGACTCCGCAACTTCCAAATAACACCCTTCTCTAACATCTCCTTGACATTTGCCCGTAAAATCTTGATCTCTTTGGGTGACCGATGATGAACAGGAACCTTGATTGGACGAGCATCCCTAGTTGGAATCAGATGACATGTGGCAATCTTGGCCCTAGACAATAGATCAAATTTAAAGAGATCAGAATATTCCTTCATGAGCCAGTCAACTGCTATAACACAAAGATTGTTGGAGGGATCGAAAAAGGGAAGAGCAGAACAAGACGGAAACATAGGAGGAAATAGTGGGGGGACAAAAGTAATGGAAGCAGAGGTGGAAGTAGAGGAACGAAGAAGTACAGAAGTGAGAGGAATAGATGAAATATAAGGAAGTATGAGACAAGGGGGAAAAGCCTCAAAGTCACATTTGGTATAATTGCACTACAACCAATCTATACCAATGATGAGGTCAAAAGCTTGACTTGGCACCACCTACAGCGACTGCAACCCAAGCTCGAGATCTGTCGCGAATGTGACTTCGAGTATCAAAAGTTACCTGTTGGCTAGTCCTTATGGACACTCTTTCCTTACTGCCACGACGGCAGTGTAAGCCACAAATTTTTCCTTTCCAATTTGCCAGCTTACCTCGTCTATCCGTCCAACACTGCCTTGGCTTTTGCTAAGTTCCCTTACCAAGGTTCTCGCCTATGGTACCAGCTCCTACTTGGTTTCAGCTACTCACTGCACGAGCAACGGAGTGTTAGCCATCCTTCCACGGATTCCCAAATCACTCCCAATCCCCCTCCCCGGGTTAGACTGGATTCAAGGTTCGGCTACACTCCCCGCAAGCACAAGCAGCCAAGCACACCAAGCTTCCAGGTTCCTAACATCCCTTGGTACCACAAGACTTGATCATGGGACCCTCTAAATCCCAAGTCTTGAGTGCAACACTTGCTTCGGGACGCCGGGGCGAAACACCGTGGCCTAACGGCCCGGTATGGGTACCTCTCGCCCCCCACTTCCATCCCGAAGGAAGGCCTAAGCCCCTAGGAAGGGCGAGGACCAATGAGCCGCATGGTACTCAAGTGGGGCACCACTCCACAGGAGCCGGGAGCACCGCAATCGGTTTCCCTTTCGGGAGTGGGAGCTGCTCTTGAGCACTTCCTTGGATGGCCCCTCCGGCACCAGCCAAGTCCATGCTCACTCCCACCCAAGGCCCCTTAGTCCCAGTTCCAACCTCAAGTCGGTTTGGAAGCCCAACTGGAGAGTCCCTTCAAAACTGGTTCCTGGACCTCACTATCCCTACTATACTTTTGGAACCCCCTGCAGCCCCCCCCCCCCCTGGGGGACGCACGCTTTGGGCTTTCATCCCTTGACCCGTATTAGTATTTGGACTTAGTCTCTGGCTCGATCTCGGATCCGATTTCGGATCCGACTTCGGATTCGGTCTCGGACTCGATCGCGGACTCGATCTCGGACCCGATCTCGGGCCCGACCTCGGACTCGACTTCGGACTCGGTCTCGGACCCGATTTCGGATCTTGGACTCCGTCTCGAACTCGGTCTCGAACTCGGACTCAAACTCGGTCCCCGAGTCGGTCTTGGACTCGATTCCGGACTCTATCTCGAACTCGGTCCTAGAGTCGGTCTTGGACTCGATCTTTGACTTGGTCCCATCCGATGAACTCTTTGTCATTTTGGTCATGCTTTCGGGGTTCCTTTAGCCTACGACACCTCGGCGAGTTGGTTCCTTACAACTCCACCACCCATAGAAGAAGTTCGATGCCCACATCGAACGTCTCTTTTTTATCCTACGACTTGTTGACCATGTCTCCGGGGGCATCCCCCCACTTAGCGGTGTGCCTAAGTTAGCCTCCCCGGCCAAGAGCTCATGACAACGGAATATAGGTGTCCCTATACTCCTCCCCTCACCACGCCCTAGTATGGGGTCGGGACTTGAACCCAGCCTTGCTTTACTAGGGGGTTGGGACTCGAACCCAACCTCCGTAGAATACGTCTACGGTTTCGACATCCCCGCAGGGAGTCGGGCGTAGCTCCCTACGCCTGGTCGACCTAGCTAACCCATGCTAATTAGCTTACCTTCGGCGCGCCTTCGGGTCCCAACATATGCCATTGCTCAACTTCTCAAATTGATACTTTTAATTGAACTTTGCATAAGTACATAGAGTTCTGCCATGCAGAAATTCCTCCACTAGATCTTGCGCGTTCGCTAGGTTCTCCTCCGGTTCCCATGTTGCTTCGCAGTGTGGAAATCCTTTCCACTTCACATGGAACTCCCTCACCTCGCGTCCTTGTCGCTTGCTCTTGCGCGCATTGAGGATGGCCTCGACTTCGTATTCCTCCTCCCCTTGGATAACCTCAGGTAAAGGTCTTACTTGGTCCTTGCGAAGCGGATCCTCAAAATACGGCTTGAGTAAGTTCACGTGGAACATGGGATGCATCTTCCCCATCTCTCGAGGAAGTCGGAGACGGTAAGCCACTTTACCGATTCGAGCCTCAATCTCGTAAGGCCCCGCGAACCTGCTTAAGGAACTCAAGATCAATTCATTTACAGGAATACATGCATTTTTACCTTTGGGTCAACTTCCGGCTGATCCCACTTGGTAGCCTGAGGTTCTTGGTGTTCAGCCACACCTTCTCCCCAGCTTGGAACTCCACATCTCGACGCTTTTGGTTCGCGTACTTAGTTTGCCTTTGTTGAGCCCGTTCCAAGGAATCCCTCACTAGATTCCAAATGTTGAGTCTTTCCGCCGTGAATGCCTCCACTGCGGGTAACTCTCCATGATACTCGGCCACGCCGAGTTCCACAGGACCTTCAATAGCTCACCCATTGATGACTTCCCATGGACTCACCCCGATGCTCGAATGTGGTGAGTTGTTATAACACATTTCCGCAAGTCCCAAATGACTTACCCAGTCGGTCTGGTCTCCCGAGACATAGCATCGCAAATAATCCTCCAGCTGCCTATTCACCCTTTCCGTTTGTCCGTCTGTCAAGAAGTGTTAGTGCCATCAATCTTGACTCAATACCCATTACCTGTCTGTGGGTGATAGGCCGTGCTGAATTTCAACTTGGTGCGATACTGTTCTAGGAGTGTCCTCCAAAACCTACTGGTGAAGATCTTATCTCGATCTGAGATAATCTCTTCCGGCCTTCCCCGCACTCGAACCACTTGTTCGAAGAACAGCTTCGCCACACCTTCCGCATCCACATCCATTGTGGTGGGTATGAAATGTGCCATCTTTGAAAATCGGTCCACCACCACGAATATCGCATCGAACCCCTCGCTTGGGGGTAGTCCCGTGATGAAGTCCATCGTGAGACATTTCCACGGACGATCTGGAATGGGGATGCTTTGCAACAAGCCCCCACTAGCCTTCGTCACGGCTTTGACCTGCTGACATGTTGGACATGTCTTTACATAGTCTTGGACGTCCTTAGCCATATCTGGCCAGTGATACTTCCTTTTGAGTAAGCCCATCGTCTTGGGCACTCCGCCGTGTCCCGCGAGAGGTCCGTCATGACACTCTTCCAAGGCTACTTTCCTTAGTTCCCCTTCTGGAACATACACCCTCATTTGCTTGTAATATATGAGTCCGTTGCGTTCCGCATAGTCCATTTTCTCTTCCGTTGGCAGCTCACCTCTCTGGTGAGCTTCCCGTGCCTCCAGATTCCTCAGCAACACTTCTTGTGCTAGACCATCACTCTCGTATGCGGTCCGCACATCATCCCAAAAGGTTGCTGTCGCGCTAGATATCGCCAACTTCAAGCTCGCTTTTCGACTTAGCGCATCTGCCACGATGTTGCTCTTCCCAGGCTTGTACAGGATCTCGCAATCAAACTCGGCCAAAGCATTGGCCCACCGACCTTGTTTTCCCCTTAGGTCGGGCTGTGACAAGAAGTGTTTCGTTGCCACATTGTCCGTGTAAACCTTGAAGTGTCTCCCAAGGTAGTGTCGCCACTCCTTGAGCGCCTTGACCACCGCAAACAATTCCTTCTCGTGGGCAGGCCACTTCCGTTGAGCCTTGTCCAGCTTCTTCGAGAAGAACGCTACTGGATGGTTGTCTTGCTTCAAAACTGCGCCCAACGCAAAGTCCGAAGCATCCGTGTCTACCTCAAAGTCCTTACCAAAGTCTGGTAATGCCAACACCGGAGCCTTCCTCAACTTCCCTTTGAGGTGGACGAATGCTGCCTCGCATTCCGCTGTCCATACCATCTTCCCTTTTCCTGTTTGGTCCGTTAAGGGCAGGGCTACTCTCGAATAGTGTCTGATAAACTTTCGATAGTAGTTGCATAGCCCCAGGAACGCCCTCAACTCATGTACATTCGATGGTCGTTCCCATTCCTGGATCGCTTGGACCTTCTCCGGGTCCACCTTGAGCCCGTCCTGGCCCACCACATGCCCGAGAAACTTTACCTCTTGTTGAGCAAAGTCACATTTGCTCTCTTTAGCATACAGTTTGTGTTCCCTTAGTTTCTCAAACACCTTCGCCAAGTGTTCGGCATGCTCCTCTAGCGTCTCGCTATAGATCAAGATGTCGTCAATATAGACGACCACGAAGCGATCCAGATAGGGTACAAAGATGTGGTTCATCAACGCCGAAAATGTTGCCGGCGCATTGCACAGCCCAAAGGGCATCACCAAAAACTCAAAGCTCCCATACCTCGTTCGACAGGTTGTCTTCTCGACATCTTCCTCAGCTACCCTGATTTGGTAGTATCCTGACCTTAGGTCAATCCTCGAGAAGTATTTTGCCTTTCCCAACCTATCGAACAGGTCCTCGATCCTTGGCAAAGGGTACTTGTTCTTCTTGGTATACTTGTTGAGCAACCGGTAGTCTATGCACATGCGTATAGATCCATCTTTCTTTTTCACAAATAGCACCGGCGCCCCATACGGTGACTTGCTCAACCTAACATACCCTTTGTCCACCAACTCCTCTAGTTGGCTCTTGAGCTCCTTGAGTTCTTTTTCGTTCAATCGATAGGGTGGACGAACCACCGCCTCAGCACCCTCGACCAGCTCAATCTTATGTTCTATCGGTCGTGCGGGGGGCAACCCCGCCGGTAGCTCCTCTGGCATGGTATCCTGGAATTGGTCCAGCACCTGCTGGATCACTAAAGGTACTTCTTCCGTTCTTGTCTTTTTGTCACTCTTCACCGAGAGTAAGCACAAAAAGGCTGCCTTAGTTCCTTTAGTGAGTTGTCCTCTCGTGGACACCAGGTTTAAGCATGACTCTTTGGCCTTGCTTTGCCCTACCTTTAGATCCTGGGCCTCCACCCTAGATCTTCTTCCTTGGGCATTCGCCAATACCACAAGGTTCCTACCTTGTCCATGCAGGGCTACCACGAACCGATTAAACCAATCCATTCCGAAGATCACGTCAAATCCCGCCATGTCCAAGACGGTGAAATCCATGTCCACTTTCCATGTCCCCACTTCGACTCTCGCTTGTCGAAGTATCTCATCGGTGCTTTGGCTACCCTGAACAAACTCTATAGTCCTTGGTTCGCCTAGCCGCTGCACCGTTAGTCCGGCTTGCCGGACTATGTCTGCAGCCACAAAATTATCCGAAGCACCCGTGTCAATAAGGATCTTAACAAAGCTACCTCCGAGCTTCCCTCGGAGGGCTAGTAGATGTCGTGAACGACTCTCTACCAAAGTTGCTCGTGTAATGAGTAACTTTGAGTTAGGGACTGGATCACATACCTCAGTTTGGACTTCACCCGACTTGATGGCCATATTGGCTCTGGCCTTCTTCGGGTAGGGACATTCCCTCGAGAAGTGTCCCGCTTCGCCGCAGTTGTAGCATACGTTGTTGCCCACGCTGCTATACGACTTGACCTTCTTATCCGTGGGTTTGTCTTTTTTCGCTTGACTTCCCCACGTACTCACTCGCTGGCCACCAGCTTTGCCTTTCCGGAACCCCGAGGACTCATTCTTAGAGAAACTCTTCTTGAATTTCCCCTTGCTATATGTTCCCCTCGGTTTGGCCCCTTTGTGAAACGTGGATCCCGAACCCGTCGTGTTCCCCTTTCGCAGGTTATCGTTGAAATGCACCTTGATGGCCGCATCCAACGCTTCCTTGTAGTTGGTCGGGTTCCAACGCATCACCTCACCGCGAGCCCAGGTTTGTAAACCTGATATAAAGGCATGGAACGCATCCATATCCCCCATGTCCGTGACAAGTATCCTCTTTGCCATGAACCCATTCACATATTCCTGGATGGTTCCAGTCTGCTTCAGCCTACTCAACTCATCTCTCAGATGCAGAGTGGCATTCGGAGGAACGTATGTCGCGCGGATCCTCGCCTTCATCATGTCCCAGGTGGCCACCGGTCCTTCGTTGGCCTCCGTTGTTCTCCACCAAGACTTGGCATTATCTGCCAAGTATGGTTTTGCACATGGGACCTTCTCCGAGCTCGGTAACCGCAACGCTCGGAAGTAGTCCTCCATATCGTAAAACCAATCCTCCACAACCTTATAGTCGTTCACTCCCTTGAACACCGGTGGGGGCTTTGGTTTGTACTTGGGAACTGCCTGAGGGACTGATTCCACTTCGGTCTGTTCGACCTTGTCTGGTTTTGCCTCAGTCCCGGCCGAAGGGTCCGCACCTTCTGCGCTGCCAGCATCCGCAGTCTTTCGCTTTTTCTTCCGCTTCTCGTCACGCTTTAACTTGCGTACGAGAGTCTCCAGCAGGGCATTGGTCTGTGCCAACTGTCCTTCTAGCACGTCCAATCGAGCCTTGGACGACCGAACCTCGCCACCGGACTCCTGTTTGGAAGTTTCCTCACTGGAGTCCTCCTCATGCAGGGATTCCTCATCCATAGCCTCTCGTTCAACCGGAGGCTCCAGCTCCGGCGGAGGTTCCGTCTCCGCCTGGGTTCGCTTACGCCCTGCCCTTGCCATCTCCCAGCAATCCGCCTCTATCCTTCGCTAGAACTGAGATAAAGGCTCCGATACCAAATTGTAAGCCACAAATTTTTCCTTTCTAATTTGCCAGCTTACCTCGTCTATCCGTCCAACACTGCCTTGGCTTTTGCTAAGTTCCCTTACCAAGGTTCTCGCCTATGGTACCAGCTCCTACTTGGTTTCAGCTACTCACTGCACGAGCAACGGAGTGTTAGCCATCCTTCCACGGATTCCCAAATCACTCCCAATCCCCCTCCCCGGGTTAGACTGGACTCAAGGTTCGGCTACACTCCCCGCAAGCACAAGCAGCCAAGCACACCAAGCTTCCAGGTTCCTAACATCCCTTGGTACCACAAGACTTGATCATGGGACCCTCTAAATCCCAAGTCTTGAGTGCAACACTTGCTTCGGGACGCCGGGGCGAAACACCGTGGCCTAATGGCCCGGTATGGGTACCTCTCGCCCCCCACTTCCATCCCGAAGGAAGGCCCAAGCCCCTAGGAAGGGCGAGGACCAATGAGCCGCATGGTACTCAAGTGGGGCACCACTCCACAGGAGCCGGGAGCACCGCAATCGGTTTCCCTTTCGGGAGTGGGAGCTGCTCTTGAGCACTTCCTTGGATGGCCCCTCCGGCACCAGCCAAGTCCATGCTCACTCCCACCCAAGGCCCCTTAGTCCCAGTTCCAACCTCAAGTCGGTTTGGAAGCCCAACTGGAGAGTCCCTTCAAAACTGGTTCCTAGACCTCACTATCCCTACTATACTTTTGGAACCCCCTGCAGCCCCCCCCCCCTGGGGGACGCACGCTTTGGGCTTTCACCCCTTGACCCGTATTAGTATTTGGACTTAGTCTTTGGCTCGATCTCGGATCCGATTTCGGATCCGACTTCGGATTCGGTCTCGGACTCGATCGCGGACTCGATCTCGGACCCGATCTCGGGCCCGACCTCGGACTCGACTTCGGACTCGGTCTCGGACCCGATTTCGGATCTTGGACTCCGTCTCGAACTCGGTCTCGAACTCGGACTCGAACTCGGTCCCCGAGTCGGTCTTGGACTCGATTCCGGACTCTATCTCGAACTCGGTCCTAGAGTCGGTCTTGGACTCGATCTTTGACTTGGTCCCATCCGATGAACTCTTTGTCATTTTGGTCATGCTTTCGGGGTTCCTTTAGCCTACGACACCTTGGCGAGTTGGTTCCTTACAGGCAGGAGGTTAGTATTGCTGGGCCCTTTATCAGTCCCTTTTGTGCTAGTGGAGTTAACTGGGTATTTCAAGTGTATATAGACTGGACGACCATAAGGACGGAATTCCTACGTGTTATTAGCTAAGCATACTTAGCCTGATAAGGAGTTCTCGTCTCATTATGTCTTGCATTGACTAGTGACAAGAACCCTCATGTATTGAGATTAGTCCCTCAATATCGTTGGATGATAACTTACCGTGTTTGCCAAACACCCTTGCTATCATGCCCTTTGTATTAGTCTTATTTCGGTCCCAAACACTATTTATGGAAAGCATCTAGATTTGCTCATTTGGCATATCTACGGAATGTAGAAATTATTCTAAACACAATGGTGTTCATCCCATGTCCAAATTCACAATCTAGTGCCATTCCATATTTAGTAAGTTTCGAGCTTGTCCCAGAGACTAACTCTTGATACTAAGGGAGGCTTGGGGTGAAAGCCCAAAGCATGTGTTCCTCAAGGGGGGGGGGGCTATTAAGGGTTCCAAATGTATAATAAGATAGTAGGGATAGTGGGTAGGTCGGGCATAGTTGACCAACCTAAGGCATAGTCTAGCTCCCACTTGCGTGCCTATCCTTGTTTTGCGTTTGGCTTGGGTCTAAGCCCAAGTTCCATTCCATGCTAGCTGGTGGAGTACCCATATCCTTGCCTTAGGCCACCGGTATGCCAAAATCGCGCCAAACTTCGTTTGGCTCCGTTTTGCGTGTTAATCTTGACAATGGGATGCTAGTTGCTCTAGGACTGCTCTAAGTTGCTCCAGGCTCCTGTCCCTTCGCTCCTTGGGCTGTATGCTCGGGAGTTGCTCCATAGTATGGTTTCGTCACTCTTTGGTTTCATGCTTGGGAGTTTGGCATTGTTCCTTCGTTCAGTGGCCCAAGGCCCTGAACCTTGGGTTCCACACCACTGTCTTATGGACATGTGGCATGTGACATGTGGCACTAACAAGTGGCACATGGAGGGTTTAGGTTCCGCTTTGTGGTGTTATCCTATGGTAAATCACCATAGGATAAAAGGTCAAAACCACGTGCGCTACATTTGGTATCAGAGGATGAGTCTTGGCGAATACTATCCAATGAGATTGGGCAACTAGTTTTGTTGCATACGCAGAGATGAAAATGATGATCCAAGTGGGTACATGTTTGGGTGCAAAAGGCTTCGCAATTGTTCCTTGGGGATGGATTTGATTACCTTTTTGTATCATAATAATGTGAGTTTGCTCTTGGGCTCATAAGAGGGATTGAGTTGTTCTGTTTGCACAAGTTTTCTCTTGGGCTCGTGAGTGAGGCACATTAGCAACTCAAGGTTACACTTTGAGTTGGTAGGATTAATGTTAGCTTATCGGTGGTTCCATGAGTTGTTCCAATGGTTCTATGAGTGTTCCATGTACCATGAGTTAAAGTAAACTTTCCCTGAGTTTGTTACAAGTGGCAAATAGGTTGGTCTGTAGCTGTTTAGCACGGCACTAGTGGATCCTTCCTAGGCATGATTATAAGTGGATTAATTAAGATTGTAGAGATTAATCTATTGGTTCAAGTAATCATTGTTGTGCTCTCTCATAAACTTTTCTTGGATTGGACTGAAGGCAGTGCAAACGCAAGCTTGAGTTTTAGTCAAAGATGAGACCGAAAAGAGAGTCGTCAAGGACGAAGGATCAAACACGTAAATCATTTTCTCTTCTTGAAGAGATTATCTGCAACGAGGTGTTAACTCATTGCTTATGTTCACATCATGCAATCAAGACTCCCTACCTTGATGCGTGTTGGGAATGATAGTCTTGCAAATGGTGAGTCGTGGGATGGATAGCAATGAAGTGTTAAACCATTTTGTCTAAGCTTGCTTTTGAAGACTTGGGTTGCAATGCTTAATTCTTTTCTAGGGAACCTTGCTATTGCTCCTTGAATAACTTGGTGTTGGATTAGTCTTGAGTTTGGTCAAAAAGAGAGTGACATGAGCTTATCCATGTTATGAACAAAAGTTAGTGGTGTTGGGTGTTTTAAGTCTTTATCGGTGGAGTGTGGCATTTATGTTGCATTTTGTCGAATTGAGTTGACACTTGATATTCACATAAACCTTTGAAGTAATGACATGAGCATTGCTTATGACGTTGCTCAATTGATGATCAAATCATTGTGATTTTATATCATATCCATGTGATAATGAGCAATGTGTTTATGAAGTTGCTTGGTTAAACGATGATCAACTCCAAAGTGGTTGATAGTGAAGCTAGTTTACTTGCACATAATAGCATTGTAGTAGCTTTGACTGAATTCCCAATGACAGTCCATTATGCTAAACTTAAGTTAGTTCCTTGGTTCCTAAAGTTTGCCCATTGTGGTGTTAGAAAGGGTTATAGCATTCATTTGCTATAACTTATTGATTGATCCATTATCACTTGGAGTAGATTGTTGGATGAAGAAGGTGTGAGGTCAAGGCATTGACAATGTTAGCACTTGTGTTAATGGAAGTGGCATTGTTGTTCGAGTGATGAAGAATTTTCCTTAGAACTTGATTTTCCATGTCATTTTCCTTATTAGTGTTTTGGCTTCACATTGGATCTTGAAGGTGGTTGAAGAAGAGTGTTAGTGCAATATGGATGTCTGAAAATATAGTCTTCGTGATTAAACTTTAGATGTTCATTTTGCATTTTGCAGATGTCGGTGTTAGATGTTGGAAGTATGGGCAAAAAGAGATGTTCGAGGCTTAAGCATACTATGGGTCATGAGAATTTGTGTTGAGGTGGAAGTTGTTAGGAGGAAGTTGGTTTAGTTTTGAAAGTTTGTATTCCTAGACTAAGAGTCATTCTTTCTCTACGATGGAAATTTTTCACAAAGTTTCTTAGACTTTTCCAATGGCTGATCTATTGATCATTTTGCCCGAAAACCATTCCGTTTTCGCAAGTCAGTACAAATTAGTGAAGGGGTTGGAGTTCACTTCGATTGGTTTAAACTTTAATAGGTAGTTTGTATGATGTGGCCCGAAAGGGATGCTAACTTTTGGGGCTAAGGCAATTGAGTTGGATAAAGTCTAGAGTTGGTGTAAAAAAGTGGCCATTGCACTTTTCTAGAAAGGTGACCCTTGTGCTTTTCTTCTGTAACATTATGCTTGGTGGCAGGTTGCACCTTTCAATTCATTAGACTCTATGAGAGTAGTAAGCTCTCACTAATCTTGACTTGGTTTTGGTATTCTTGCACCTTGGCTAAGGATGGTGACGTCCAACTTAGTTGTTTGAGGTTGAAATGTTAGTACCCATATTATAGCTTTGTCTATGAGGAAGTTGTGTACTGATATGATCTTCACTTTAATTTCAACTAAGTGTTGGTCATGTATAGCTAGCCTCTTCAAGGCATGCTCATAACTATTGACTAAATGTGTTGGTGAGCTTATCGCGGTTGAGTTGGATTCGAGTAGTCATTTTATTCGTGCTTGTCCATGAACTTTTATCTCGTATCTGGGGTATTATGTTCATATTAGACAAGTATATAACTCAATGGTGCAAGTTTAGTGTTTGGTTCTTATGCAGGCAAGTTGAATTGTGATTGTTAGTTGCTTTGCGACTAGTGATTGTTTGTAAACTTTGTCAAGGACTTTTGACACTTACTTTACTTGATGAAGATTTAGCAGTGATGGGTTTGCTTTACTGGATGGTGTTGCGGAGGATCGTGTCGTTAGACTTACATGGGTTTTCCATGTTGGCATATCAACTTTACCTCTGTCAATATCATTTGGTTGCATTTAGTTTGTAGTGTTAGATTTCATGGAGTTTTGAATGTGGTGATTCACTCCTTGAGGAAGTGTTATCTATAACTGAGTATTGTTGAAAAATTAGTCTCGAATAGTAAGTATAGTATCTTTGATTTTGGTTAGCTTAGTTGCTAGAGAGCTTTGAGTGGTGATTCACTCTTGCTTTCTTTTAGCTTTGTTTTGGTGCTGATGGCATTGAAGTAATGCTTTGTTGTTGACATTATTGATGTTGAGATTCAAATGAGATGAGATGTTTCCCATTAGGATTGATATTGAGTTTCATTAGTCTTGATGAAGATAGTGTTGATGATTTGGCTATAGCTTTGTGTTATTGGCATTCGTACATTTGCTGGTTAGCAACTATGTTGACGTTCAAATGAACTGAGTGGCAAGTTTGAATTAATTGTGTTTTAGATGAAATTATTCAGTAAGGGTTGAGCTTTGGCTTTTCTTTGAAAAGTGATTTAATCGTGGACTATACTAACTTTATAAGAAGATGAGTTAGTGATAATATTGGAATGTTTGAATCCTTATTAGATTTGAGTTGGAATATATCAATCATTGATGATTCTTCTTGTACTTGTTATGAAGTGAGTTATGTCTTGCTATAAATGGATTCATGGAGGATCGATTAAATGATCACTTGTTGAGCATAGCTTCGTTATGTTTAGATTTTGGATTGATGTAGATATGCTCTTCATTAGCTTTGGCATTATGAAGTTTAACTTATGAATGTGTTGAGGAGGATATTGTGGGTTGTACCATTATTTCTTCTTTAGCATTGAAATTAGTTCATGCAAAACTTGTGATTGTTATTAGGCAAGAGTTAACTATAAGCTTCTTCGAGCTTTTGGTTCTTTGAGTTTTTATGCTCGTTGTTCCATTTGTTAGAAGTTGTTGGGGAAGGCATTCTGGCTCATAGCTTTGATGTTGAAGTTAGTATTTTGCATCTTACAATTATTTGTGATGATTGACTATCATCTAGGATAGTTGATTATCCTTGTCAAAAAGTTTTGCTTGATTATTGTTGGTATGGAATGATTTACCATTCTTCGGAATGGTAAATTCTTTCTTCGACGATGATTATGGATCTCTTCATTCGTGGGATGATTGATGTTCTTTCATGATAGTTAGTTGTTCTCTTTGATGATTTATAGCTTTTCACAATACCACATGTTCTTTGTGGTTTGCTCTAGATTGGTTTATTAAGTTTGAGACATCAATAGGATGTTGCTGACACTTGCTTAAACAACTCTGGTTTCTTGATATTGTTGACTAGGATCTATTTAGATTGGCTTTTGTGATAGTTGGCATGAATAAGTGTTTGTTGGTCTTACCGCATTCATTCTGTTCTATTGATTATTGCTCGGGTTAGTTCTGATAAATTGGGATGTTATTTCCTTCGGGTGATACATTCGCGAGCATTGTGTTTGTCAGTCAATGATACTTTCTATTCTTTGAGTTATCTTTAGTAAGTTGCTTGGCTTACTGTCTGCCATCATCGATAGTTAAGTTTTATCATTGAGTTTCTTTAATGATACACTGGCTATTGAATTTTGTTGGATAGTAAATCTTATATTTCCAACTATTGTGATCTTGGTGGTTCCTATACTATACTACTGGTTTATCGGATGATAACTTACTTGGAATACTTTTGTGTTCTAATCTAAGATTTATTCACTGATAATTAAGACTTTAAGATATCATTGTTTATGACTTTGATATTGTCCATCTATTGATCTTTGAATTTGGGCCAGTATAGGCAGACTAGCTTCGGCACTTCGTGTGTATAGTGAAATCTTTAGTCATGGGGTAGCCACTATAGACTCGTCACATCACCCATCTCTCTGTCGATGTTCCTTAATTCATTTAAAAAGGCGTGACCATGTAAACAACTCTAATTACCTGTTTACAGTAGTCTATCTAAACCTTACTGACGGGTTTGGTTTTTTTGCTCAGGAGGGTTGGGGCCTTTAGCTTCTCTCTCTATGTCCCTGCGGGCAGGGGCATATCACACTTTTGTAAGCTAGGTGACACCCAGAGCAGCAAGGATGGCTGACTCCGTTGGTCACTTCCTTGTCGGCGACGGCCGGAAGGTGTCTGAGCTGGTAGCGCATCCGCGTTAGACAAAGAGGTTTCCTCCAAACTCATTTAAGTTGGTGCATTTTGCACATAATGTGATCCCTATGAACTTTTTCTGGAGTTGTTTCCTTGGCGGTGGTCTAGACTCGAGTATGCATCGACAAGGATGTTGATCTTCCCTAGGGGAGGAGAGTGTCGCGAATGTGACCTTGGGTATCGAAAGTTACTTGTCGGCTAGTCCTTACGGACACTCTTTCTTTACTGCCACGACGGCAAGAGGTCGGTATTGCTAGACCCTTTATCAGTCCCTCTTGTGCTATTGGAGTTAACTGGGCATTTCGAGTGTACTTAAACCGAACAAGCATAAGGACGGAATTAGCTAAGCATATTTAGCCCGGTAAGGAGTTCCCATCTCATTTTGTCTTGCACTGGCTAGTGATATGAACCCTCGCGTATTGAGATTAGTCCCTCAATATCACTGGATGATAATTTACCGTGTTTGCCAAACACCCTCGCTATCATGCCCTTTGTGTTAATCTCATTTCAGTCCTAAATACTTTTTATGGAAAGCATCTAGATTTGTTTATTTGGCATATCTATGGAATGTAGAGATTATCCTAAACACAATGGTGTTTGTTCCTTGTCCAAATTCACAATCTAGTGCCATTCCATATTTAGTAAGTTTCGAGCTTGTCCCAGAGACTAACTCCTGATACTAAGGGAGGCTTGGGGTGAAAGCCCAAAGCATGTGTTCCTTACGGGGGGGGGGGTCGAGGGCTGTTAGAGGTTCCAAATGTATAGTAGGGATAGTGGGTAGGTCGGGCATAGCTAACCAACCTAAGACATAGTTTAGCTCCCGCTTGCGTGTCTATCTTTGTTCTGCGTCCGACTTGGGTTTAAGCCCAAGTTCCATTTCATGCTAGCAGGTGGAGTACCCATGTCCTTGCGTTAGGCCACCAGTATGCCGAAATAGCACCAAACTCTGTTTGGCTCCGTTTTGCGTGTTGGTCCATGCAATGGGATGCTGGTTGCTCTAGGACCGCTCTAAGTTGCTTTGGGCTCTTGTCCCTTCGCTCCTTGGGCTATATGCTCGGGAGTTGCTCCGTGGTATGGTTCTGTCACTCCTTGGCTTCATGCTTGGGAGTTTGGCACTGTTCCTTCGTTCAGGCCCTGAACCTTGGGTTCCACACCACTGTCCTATGGACATGTGGCATGTGACATGTGGCACTAACAAGTGGCACATGGAGGGTTTAGGTTCTGCTTCGTGGTGTTATCCTATGGTAAATTACTATAGAATAAAAGGTCAAAACCATGTGTGCTACAAGATCACCCACATGCACAAGGTCTACCTCATGAGGTCTGCCTCATCCCATGCACAAGTATGTGTATGGCCGTTGCCATAAAGAATAAAAACTGGTTCCGCCGCACAATGCAAGTGTAGACGCCAACGTGTGGCAACAGGTCGAGCAATAGAAGATAAACTCAAACCTGTATCAACCAACACAAAAAGAATAATAGGAGATCTCTTGTTATAAAAACAAACTTAGAAAGTAAACATTGGATGAACCGGTGCCGAGTGAACCCCTTGATGATACTCCCGAAAGAAAGATGGAGGGGTCATTGACTTATTTACGCAAGGTCCCTCCATTACTCACGTGACTCCTCATTTGTCAGATGCATCTGGTGTCTAAACATTCCATTACACCAGCACCAACAGGACGTTGTTGATGCCAAGGTCTCCACCCAGGAAATGGAGGTCGCCAATCCAGAAAACACCAACAACACTAATAAGTGTGACCAACTTCATCACATGCCCAGCAGTGAACATCACAACCACGACTACATCCTCGCCCTTATCCTTAGACTTGAGTAGCAACAACATCAACCTCCATTGTAACAGGACTATCGCCAACAGGAGGGAGAGTGAAAGGACATGTAATAAGAAGCGGAAGAGGCGACATCTCATAACGTTGTGCCAAACAAAGAGCACCATCAAAAGTGGCAGGAGCAAGTGCATGCTCAAATCCAACAAAATCTTGACAAAGTGCTAGCCACAACATTCCTAGCTTGATCCACTCTGACATATTTGGCTCTGCACGAAGCAAAAGACTTCGGAAATAAATGTTAAATTACATCACCAAATCAAATGGCCCTTGGTGAAGACAATGCAATTGTTGGAAGGCATCATCACAATTGTCGGCATGTCCGAATACACATTTGAAGACGTCCGGGAGAACACTCCAATCCTCACGAGTGGCTGCGCTCAAACCATTGTACCACTGCAACGCTATCCCTTGGAGACATGTGGGAAACTCATGCAAATGTCAAGCATCATCCCAAGAATGATATGTGGCAATCACTATGAAGTGATCAAACTAATAGTACACATCATCCCTAGAATTCCCGCAAAAGAACTTTGGCCGAACATAAGAATTGGAACCAAGAGCAGGAGGAATTGTACCACATTTGGTTGTTCATTTGCAAGTGCATAGCATCAAGCAATTGTACTAATTGTTGCTCTAGAGTTAAAAGAGGAAATTGCTAATCTGCCATAAAGATGAATGAAAAAGAAAGAGCAAAAGAAGAGAAATGACAAAAAAGCTAGAAGGAAATGGAGATCTAGACAATGCAAAAAGCTAAATCTAAACCAAAATCCTAAAAGGAAAGAACAAAAAAAAGAAAATGGAAAAAGCTAGATTTAAATTAAAATCCCAAATCTAAGCACTCTTCAGGGACAATCAAAAATGCCCCTCACCTCCACCAATGTAAGTGTATGAAATATGGAAAGGGAATACAGAAAATGTGCATATTAATTAGCCCAAAAACCTAACTTATATATAGGAGCGAGTAATCCGGATTGAAACTAATCTGACAACTACCAAAATCCTAGTACGTTAATATTAGTATATGGCATCGTAGCCATACACTTGGCCGTTACAACTCATTAATTAATTTATTATTCAAATATTATATTATTTAATAATTTTAAGTGATAAGTAAAATATTGTAATTAAAGTTTATTAAGGTATAATTATTTATTTAATTAAGGCTCTATGAGTTAAAATAGAAATTTCACAGAAATTTTAGATATCAACAATATTAACTATTACTAGGAGAAATAAAGTTGCATTAATTAATAAAAGAGGAAATAAAACATTTTAAATAATAAGCTATAATACATGATATACTTAAACTTTAAATTGAATGCATATAGATGTTAAAACCCTATACATATATTTAATAAATAATTAAAATGTTATATAAAAATTATTAGATAAGAGAGCAAAAACATTTTTAAATTTTAGTACTTATTGTCAAAATCAGCCAATGATAAAATATTTAATTGACTAATTTAAATAACTTTATAAACATTGTTGAGTATTTATCATTCAATGATATTACTTTAAAAAAATTAGTTGAAAATTTTGAAAGGACAATATAAATTTATTTAAAATAATTTAATTACAATATTAATAGCACATATTTTTTTATTATCAAAATAAAACTTTAGGCACAAATTTTTATATTATAATATTCTTTTATTTTATGTTGAAACAAAGGATAAACTATATAGCTATTATAAGTTATTTATAAAAGAAATAGTAAGTAACTTTTATGAAATAAGTATTAAATAAAGGAAAATGGTTAATTTATATTCTAAGTAATGACCATTCTCTTCATAAATTCTTATATTTTTATACTATTATTATGTTTTATTTTACATATAATCACTAGTTATATTATTTTATACTTTATTTTTCTTTTGTATTTTTATTAAATTTTTTAAAATTTAGTTAACATTTTCTTCAGTCATTACTTAATAAAATTTTAAAACATAAGATGAATAATTTTCATACCTTTGATTTATTTAAGTTACTCTATATGTTGTTTAAGAATGTTGATGTTCCAGTAATGAATATCATACAAGAATTTCAAATAGTTTTTTTTTACCCTGTGAATATAAGTATATAGATTTTAGTAGTAAAAAAAAAAAAGAAAAATAAAAGTCTTTATTTTTATAACATAAAAATTACTTAAAATTTAAATATATTATATATGTGAAAACATTTCTCGACAATTGCTAATTAAAAATGTTTTTAACAGTTCAATCATTTTATTTGATAGTCACAGCATATTAAGGATATTCTTTACTGTATTATTCTGTTCCCATCTGACAATGGTCACATGTGACTCTGTGCCAGCCTGCCCGGCCCACGTCGGCTGATTTCAAAAATTCGTTTTCACCTTCTTTTCCCTCCTTCCACAGTGGAGGGATCCTTTCTTTCTTTCTTTTAGGGCTAATAAATTTACAAAACCGCAATGCCCATGAGACCAATCACGGCTGCCTGGCAGGAGTAGCGGACCTGATCCGCCCCATCCGACGGTCACCACGTGTGGTCTCGCCCCATTTGACCGTTTAATCCACTTGTCCTCTTTTACATAATGCCCTTTACATGGTGTGAAAACACTTCTTATTCGGGATCTTTGGAATCTAGGCCCGGCCCCCTGTTCCCACGTAATAGTTAATCCTCTCTTACTTTAATCCTTTCTTTAGTGGCAGCTAAGGAAGAAAACAATGGCGACTGATAATGCCCTAGCACCAATGCGGCTCCTAAAGGCGCTTGTCCTTCCTGCATTCTTGCCCTAGCCCAGGAGGCGCCGGGAGCGCGAGCGCGAGCGCGAGCCAGCGCCAGCATCAGGGCGGGAGGGTATCGATTGCAGCAGCTCCAGGGCGCCTGGAATCTCTCAGGGTTTTGGCAGCAGTGAGCTGCGAATCGCTTCGCGCGCTAGCTATCGGTCTGCATTCTCGGTTTGTGGGAGTGGAGGGAGGGGTAGATTTCGATTTCCTAGGGATGGAAGCAGGAGGGTAGGATGGTTCTTCCAGCTTAGATTAGGATAAACTGGATTTGATCTTATGACGCTCGCTACATTCTCCGGCCAGTATCCAAGCGGTGCTGCCCAAGAGTGCTGCAAACTCATGGTCTGCAGGCATAGGGACTGGAGTGTGAATGAAGCAGGCTGAGGGGTCTGGGCAATGGGAGACTCCATTGAAGCAGGAGATCAGCACAGCCTGATCGTGTTGTGTGCCGTCTGTGGCACGCTCTTCTCGGTGCTCAGTGCCTTGTCCGTTGGTATCTTGTTTGGAGTGAACTGGAGACCTTGGCGAATTTACAGGTATGGAAAAGCTTAGCGTTTCTCTATTTTCTCTGTGAACTCACACGGGACTTGCTTGCAGCTGGGTATTTGCTCGAAAATGGCCTTCGTGCTGCCAAGGATCATACCTGAGCATTGCCGCAGCATTACTGGCATTAACAGCATGGCTCATTGTCCTGTCACCTGTGGCGGTTCTGGTGACTTGGGGTGTGAAGCTGGTTATATTGCTGGATCGGGATACGATCGGTCTGGCTGTTATTCTGCCAGGGACTGCGCTCTTGTTGGCGTTTTATGCGATCATGCTTTGGTGGAGGACACAATGGCAAAGCTCACGTACGTCCCTTGTTTATTACTTTTCGTTTGTTTGTTTTCTGTAACCCAGGGTGTACGTGTTCTCAGGTGCGGTAGCGGTTCTTCTTTTGCTAGCGGTCTCGTTTCTATGTGCATACGAGTTCTCCGCGGTGTATGTAACAGCCGGAAGGAGTGCCTCCAAAAGATATTCAGCTTCTGGATTCTTTTTTGGGGTGTCAGCTATAGCACTTGCCATCAACATGCTGTTTATTTGTAAAATGGTTTTCCATGGTAAGATTTATTGAACTGTGGAGACTATGTGCTGACACCTGCATTTCAGGTTCTGGTATCGACGTAGATGAGTACGTGAGAAGATCTTATAAGTTCGCATATGCAGATGGAATTGAAGTTGGCCCTGTGGCTTGTATGCCTGAACCGCCCGATCCTAAGGATGCCGCTCTTCAGAAGCCTCGCAAGTAAGAAATGATTAGCATTCTTGGAACGTGCTCTGACTGTTTCGCATTTGCAGAACATGTCACCTGGCTCTTCTCTATTCTGGATCAATTGTGGTTTTGGTGGCCTATTCCATTTTGTATGCACTCACAGCTCAAAAAGTTCGTTGGCTTGGAGGAGTGACTTCGGCTGCAGTCATAATCCTCGGTTTGTACATTTTTCTATCCTGTTTTTATTTTTAGTTTTATTTTCTTTTATATCACAGATGCGAATGTGGGAGCTTGCCTGTTCGGCTTCCAATTACTAAAAAGCCGGGTTGTGGCTCTTTTCGTGGCTGGCATTTATAGAGTATTTTTAATATGCTTTGGTGTTCACCTCTGGTACGTAAACGATTAGTATCCATCCAAGCCATATTTGACACAAATGTATGCAGGTATCTTGGTCACTGTGTGAGCTATGCGGTAGTGGCCTGTGTTCTTCTTGGAGCTGCTGTCTGCCGACATTTATCTGTTGTCAGTCCTTCGGCAGCAAGAAGGGCTGCGTTGCAGCCGACTGTTATACGCTTGAGAGAAGGCTTCAGGAAGAGGGGTGGAAGTTCCTCTAGTTTTTCAGAGGGTAGGGATTCCAGTGCAAAGCGCAGTAGCAGTGTGGAAGCAACGCAGATTGGATTAGCATTTGAGGCCATGAATAGGAGCTCGGTTAAATGTCATCAAGAAGGAAATGGAACCTGGTCTCATCAGTCAGGTGCAGCAGCTGTAAATGAAGATAGCACAGAAAGTTCAGGAACAGGGAAAGCTTTGGAAATATCCAGGTCGTTCGCAGGTTTAGCTAGCGCATTCCATGGTTCTGTTCATCATCCTACAGGTTTACACCCAGAGTTTGGCGACAAGAAGGTGGTCGTCACTGAATGCCATAAGACTTTTACGTCTGGACCAACTGGTGTAGAGGGGCCAAGCATAGAGTCCAGTGCCTCTGGGACACAGGTGTTGGAGCACCATGGTTTAGACCCAAGCCTCGCGCTAGCCTTTCAAGAAAAGCTGAACGATCCAAGATTGGCATCTATGCTAAAAGGACGAAATTTTGATCTGAAGCGAAAACCAGGTGAACAGGACCTGACTACTTTGCTGGAAGATAAAGGTCTTGATCCAAACTTTGCTGTCATGCTCAAAGAGAGGGGTTTAGATCCAACAATTTTAGCTTTGTTGCAACGCAGTAGCCTCGACGCTGATAGGGACCACAGGGACAATAGTGAAGTTGCGACTACTGCTCCCAGCCAGTCACAGAATGCTGTCTCTGAAGAGGCTTGGGCGGAGGAATTGCGTCGTCAGCGAGTGGAAAGATGGGTTCAACGAAGCTCGATGCTAGTACAGCTTTCAGCGGGCACTCCGGAACGTGCATGGTTACTCTTCAGCGTGTTTTTTGTTTTGGAAACTGTTATCATTGGAGTCTTCCGGCCCAACAGTGTAACAGTGATAAACGCAACGCATGAGCAGGTTGGTCGCTCGAAACCGTTCCTATTGTTTCTAATGTACTCTTTTGACGACAGTTCGAGTTTGGATTTTCTGCTCTACTGCTTCCGCCTGTATTTTGCTCGCTGCTAGCATTTCTTCGATCCCTTCAAGCGGAGGAGATGATATTGACTGCAAGACCAAGAAA